>NW_025053893.1:0-11025 GCF_019279795.1 Protopterus annectens
CACCTTTGGGATGTGTCATTCTCTGAGGTGGGCTGGAAAACTCACTTCTGAGCAGCAAAAGCAGTTTTGGCAGAGGCTCTGCTCTTTCCTACTTTGAATTGTTAGAATCTAGCCCTGAATCATCATGTTGCCCTATAAATAAGGAATGCAACTTTAGAGCACGGGGAAGCACTGTCTGACACAAACAATAATGGGTTTCTTAAGATATGCATTTGGTTCACAGATAGATACTAGGCATGTAGTGCAGGAGAGCATTAATGAGCCGTATCCAAATTCTTAACTGCCCTAAAGCACTGTTTCATGAAGTGACTTGTTCAAGGTCTTGTAGTAAACAAATGGAAGAAAAATTCAAATTCTCAGCCTCTGGCACTGGAAGAGCTCATTTTATCTGTGCTAGAGCAGACTAATAGCCAAACTAGAGTTGAACCCAGGACCTTCTGCCATAGCAACCATCCTAAACAATGTCCTTGTGCCTTGAAATAAGTTAGAATGAGTATAAGTGCAATTTAGCCATTCAGGCTTCTCTTTATGGGATTCACACATAGACCAGTGGTTTCCCATTATCACCTTACAATCTATTTGTGTGTTTCCTGTTTTATTATACAATATCCATAAAAGAGAAACAGAAGTGTCTGATCTGTGTTGCAGGTCTTCAGTGTTGCCACTGTTACATGTCAAGTTTAAAGCAATTTTTCATTGCTACTGGCAAGGCGTCCAACATGACAACAAAGACAGTTATAATTATTTGCTTAAATAATCACTTCTGTTCACTAATTTCTAATCAGAACGTGACACTACAGTCTCTTCATAATACAAACAAATCAGACAGAAAAATTATACATATCATCCACTTACTTGCGTCGGTAGAGAAGGAACTGTTTGAGAAAGTGATTGCATACTCTGCATTTATCAGAAATGTTTGTTCAAATGCATTTGTGTGATTACTCTGGTAAACAGGCAGGTGTTGTGTTTGCGGGGGTGCAGTTTTTCAAGCCTCTTGTGTAAAACACTAAGCCTCACTGGGACACTTATAACGATGCAGTACTCACTTAAGTATGTAACTAATTACTATACAGACTAGCTGTCTGAATAGGCCATTCTAAGCCTATCCAGGGTTCACTGCTCCAAGGGTGAGATTCAAACATTGTGTTTTGGATAAGCTGCTAGCACCTTAATCCATTATACCAACCTCCGAGTTAAGTATTTTCTCATGCGTGCAGCCATGTTTCTGCTTTTATTGCTGTTTTATCACAAATGTACTACTGATACTTGTGAGGCATTAATAGTATTCTGTATATTAATCTATGTTGATTAATGATCAAGGAACTCCATTAAATGTAGAAGGGAAAATAAGTGGATTACAGCCCCTTACTGTCGCTGAAGCTTCGACATAGACAGTAATCATACCTCCGAAGTTTCTTTCCTGAACAGCTAAGGAGTTATATACTGCACTGAGGATTTATTACTCATAGGTTCATAGGTTGATACTAGGCTATCTGTCCTAGGGGCATTTATAAAGCCTAGCCAGAGTATGTTTGGCTTTAAGCCACCCTTTTAGATTAGTTGACTGTGCCTTTGTATAGTGGGTCACAGAAGGTAGCCCTTTTAAGGTTTGTTTACTGTACCTCTGTCAAGCAGCAACACAGAAGAGATCCCAGGGTGAAACTTATCGATCTCTCCCATCCATTGATCAAGATTTCTCTCTTGAAGAGAGGGTCAGTGAGGAGCTCTGCCTGACATGGATTGGGATTTTGTTCCAGAGTGAGGGGAGGCTCTTGAGATATGAATCTGTCCCTCCAGCATGTCCTCTATTTATTTCTGTGCTGGAGGTTCAGGTCCCTCCCTGAGCGTGTAGCTCTAAGTGAGTTTAGATTTCTTGAGGTGAAGCATGTCCACAATTTTAATTCTGGGTTTGGACATGGCTTTGCTCACGTCAGACATGGCTTTTACATCAAACACAGATCGCCTCTGTGAGTAGGCAGTAATGCTTGCTTAACTGAGCAGAGCTGGGTTTCTTTATGCGAACTGCATAGGGCATCTGTTTGAGCCTCCCTTTGATCCGGCTTGGTGAGGATACTTTTGGGGTCTTCTTCCAGTTGCTGAAGGTGTTGGGGTAAGGTACATTCCAAACAGGGCATTGTACTCAATTATGGGCCTGATAAGTGATGAGTAGAGGGGCACAATGGCCTCTCTTGATCTAGATGTGAACCCTTTCATGATAAGGTGGGTCATATAGAAGGTCTTTCTAACCACTTGACAGCACATTGATTGTCAAAGGAGAGATTGCTATCTACTTGGGTCCCCAAGTCCCTAATTACTTCTTCGAGTATTTCTTAATTTGGATTTCTCACTCACCTATGTGCGAGTAATTTGTAGACACTTTGTTTTTTCCAAAGGGGATGACTATGCACTTTTTGGCATTTACAGCTTTTTGACCATGGCTCTGGCACCAGTTATCCGTCTCTGTAGAACCTTTTTGGGAGGATGCTTGTGTGTCAGTCGGAGAGTTCGATTATAGCACCCAGTTTGCAGTCATCCTGCGGGCTTGGTCAGCCATAGTCCACCCGTGTTAGCCTGTACCTCAGGAGAAATATATACTGAACAAGAGAGGTCCCAGGACTGGAGCCTTGTGGGACACCACTTGTAACTGGATTAGAGTCTGACATGGCACCTGCTATTCTGGGACCATGTGGGTTCTATCCCTGAGCCAGTTTGCAACCCATCTTGTGACACACAGGGGTTGACCATTTAAGCTGGTGAGCTTATTTTATGATGCCTGAGTGGGGCATTGTGTCAAAAGGCCTCATGCAGGGTCCAGGTAGGCTGTGTGGACTACCTTCCCTTCATCTATGGCTTTTGGTAACTGTTTCAAAGAAGTTGAACAGGTTCAAGAGAGCAAGATCTGCCCCTAATAGCTTCGAGATTGGGTGGATCTAGTGTCTGGAGGTTCCCAATGTCTTTGTTTATGATTTCCATGATGATTATGTTCCATAGCTTGGCAGACCCGACTAGTGATCAGGCTTATAGGAGGGCTTATAGTTTCCGGGGTCTGTTGTGCCTTCACCTGCTGTGGAGTGGGACCACTGTTGCCGTAATGCCCTTATTCGCTAAGGAACATATCCTGTAGTAAGGCTGAGATTGAACAGTGACTTTATATGAGGGTTTAGTTCTTCTTGGAGCTTCGTGTAAGACGAGCCTTGTAGGACACCGTCTGGTGCCATTGATGTTGTGTTTTGGCTTTGGAGAGGGCAGCTCTCATCTGTGCATCTGTAATCTCAAGAAGGCTACACTCTGTTGGGATAGACATTTGCTCTTTTGGGGGAAGGAAGGGGGAGGAGAAGTTTGCACTGAACCTTTCTGCTGTGGATGTTGGCAATGTCTGTGGGTTCAGTAGATTTTTTTGTCATTTTGCACTAACTCAGAGCATATCTGGGAGTTGCCTTCCAGGTTTCCTCTGACATAACTAAAGAAGGTCTTGTGATTATCTTTAGTGTGTCTTGTGCAATTTGATTTTTCTTTCAAAGCTGGCACTTAGAAGATTTTATGAGGGGATCAGTAGTTTCCTTGCTAGTACTGATCCCAGCGGCGCCTTCCCTTTTGGGATTTTGCTCTGTCATGTAGTAGCTTTCTCCTTCTGTTGTATAGCTTATTTATGACCAGAAGTCCACCAGACAGGTCTCCTGCCTTTGGAGGAGTGAGTCTTGGTTTTTTTATTTGGGATAGCATACTCCATGTGCATTCCCTGTAGGTGTCCATAGAATGCTTTTGTAAAGGATTCTTTGCATTTTTAGTCAGGATTGTCCATCTGTCTCCGGGCTTTGAAGGATTCCACCTCAGTTTTGAGAAGTGTGAAGTTTGCTTTTGAGAAGTTCTTTCACCGTGGTTTCCTTGGCTGGGGGTGCCAGGGGACGGAATATGGATGTCCAGGTGAGATTTGTTTATGGTCTGGATCTTACCAATGTGGGGGTATACCTCTGGTGTGGAACATAGAGAGAGACCCCATGTTGGTGATGACTACAGATCCAGTATGTGTTTTCCCCTCTTGTGGGAGTGGTGACCAGTTGTTCCATAGCATTTGAGGTTTATAAATTCTAGGAACCGTTGAGGCTCAGGGTGTTTGGGTTGAGTAGTTTCTCCCAATCGATGTTTGGGTAGTTAGAAGTCAACCAGCCATAATAGCAAGTTTGGAGAGACCTTCATATTCTCCAGTGTTCTAAGGAAAGCTGAGTGAGGTTCCTGTGTTTGGGAGGGTGGTCTGTAGCAGGCTACAAACTGAAAGGCAGTTTTGCCCACTCATTAGTTGCAACATGGATGGTCTCCTAAGCTTCGCATTGCAGTGCCATTCTAGCCTGGAGGTGTGGGTATCTTTGATAAATATGGATACTCCCTCTCCTTTTGTAGTTCAGTCCGAGTTTTGGGGCCAGAAAGCATGGTATGAAGTATAGCCTGGTAGTGCTGGGGTGCTTTGAGAGCCTTGAACCAGGTTTCTGTTACTGCACAGATATCGATATTCTCCATACTGAGGGAGAGTCCTAGAGTGCATGCATCTTGAGGTTTTAGACTTCTGGCGTTGAGCAGCCATTACCCTTAGTTTTTTTTTCTTTTGTGTTGTCTATGGGGTGGCCTTTGTCTTTTTGAGCCTTGCCTAAAAGGCACTATGGGGAGGCAAGAGCCTTAGCCAGTATTCTAGAAACCCAGGGTGACAGGTGCGGTCATTCGTCCTAAGCGGTAGCGGTTAACGTGGCTTATCTAGCATGTCATCCCAGGCTGACAGACTACTGGATCTCCTTTGAATGACACCAACTACTTTAGCCAATTGTTAAAATTGATCATTTTGTCTTTATACTGTGGCATCATTCTTGGTGAGGGTAAGATGCTACTCAAGGTCAGGGTCATACGGCCTGGAGCTACACATGATCAAAGAGCTCCTGTGCGCTTTTTTCATGTAGACTCATGTCAGTTTTATGTAACGGACACCGTCAATTATTAATAAGCGATATTAGCTATTCCTTACTGGTACTCAAAGAAGCGTCATAGTGGGTACAATATGGCCAAAACGTCTTTCACAAGCATGTCTGCTGCCAAATTTTTGCCTAATGTCCCTTCCATTGCTATTTATTGTTCTCCCAATCACTTTTTATGCAACAAGACCCAAAATAAGACAGGAGACTGTAAATAAAAATTAAACTTGATGTTAAAAATCATAATGTTATTAACGATAACAAATGTACTTGGAACAGCAGTGCCAACATACACCACTGGAGTTTCGGCTGAAGCTAAGCCCAATGCTTAAGGCTTAGTTTTATACACAGGAAAGTTAACATGAGAATCTTACAAAATTACGTTACAAAAATTCAAACTGCATAGTTTCATTAAAACTGTCAGCAAACAGTACATACAGCAGACGTGTGGTCTGGTAGCACAGAAACCAAATACAGAAATGGGTTTATATGCAAACTAATCAGCCCTGTTGTGGGAAACTACTGCCACCAAGTGTTGCAGCTCTCATCTTCAATGTAATTTCCATATTTACTGCAGCATTTCACACTCATGGCCAATATAAACAATGGCGGAAGTAGTGCTGGAAACCACCTGCACATACAAAAATATGCAGAGTATTTATTAGCTCTACAGCAACATTGCTCAAGAGTAACAGGACAGCCACGCTGACACGTGCGTTTTGTTTTGCTCCCGGACTTCCATATTAATTTCATTAAGTTTACGCAACTTGACCTTGAATATGCAACAGTAGATAACAACCGCGTTCATTTCTGTTTGAAAACGGAGTAAGCCTGGTGGTTCCATGGTAAACATCATAAGTCCTTTCACTTGCCATCGCGCCTTGAATGCAGTAAAAACCTTTGCATATCTTATTTCTGTCCGACCCATTAATCTTTAAATCCGAGCCGTTTAGACCACCTTTATTAATGAGTTTAAGAAACGTTAATTTCTCAACAGGCAGATCACACGTATTCAGTTCCGGTTAGGATCGTGTGCTGAAGGGGAGACCATTCGCGGTGCTTTTATTACTTAATTGCAGTGGCGATTTACGTTTCTGCTGGGTCAGCGCGCAAGTATTCTATAAGACAGCACTAGCTGTCACGCAGTTTGTGCTTGGTACGATTTTCTTCTTTCTGCCACGCAAACATCTTCTTTAGTTCATTTCTGAAATTGTCATGCAACCAGGCATACAGAAACGAATTTGGCAAGCGGTGCAGACATCATAGCGAACCAATGGCAAGGAGCTGAATGAGATTAAACCACTGCTTGTCAATTAGCTTGATGTCAATGTCTTTCATCAGGTTGAAATGTGAAGAGGCAGCCAGCAGATACCAAAGGCAGCTACCACTAAAACTATCAACCTAAAGGCTTCCGTCTTGTCTCTATCCCACTCAGCTTGAGTCTGATGATATTACCTGAAACCACGGTTTTCAGTTTAACAGAGATCCTGAATAAGACAGATAACATGACAGTGGCAGCACGTATGTTATTATAAGGGTACTGTAAGCATAGGGTCAGTCGTTCCGTCTTCATGTTGACCCAAAATTCTTCTACAGATTAAGAAATCCAAACCTGAAACTCACGTGGTAAGTGTGGACCAGAGCTGGAGCAGCCAAGACGCATGTAGGCTAGCCAAATCACAGCCAGTATATAGTACGCGGGGACTGTCAGCCTCCTTCTTAATGGGTACACAGTATAATAACGATCAACAGCTATAACTGTTAGAGTAAATACAGATACTGACACTGTTACTGGTTGCATTAGGAACACAGTAGCACATGAAGCGTCCGTATATCCAGCCTCTGTTCGAGAAAGCATGTTAACAAGTCAGAGGCACGCAAGTTGCACACATGCTATTAATATCTGAAAAGCTAGGCTGCCAAGAAAGTTTATTACATTGCGTATCGGTGGGTTCTGCAAAATGACATATACTAAGATAGTTCCCGAAGATGCCAATGAAACCACCAAGGAGCAGTGCATGGGATACATGGGCTTAAATGACTGCAAAAGAAGTCCAGAGAGAATTGACTGGATACATTGTTATGATTACTGACATGATGTTTTAGTTGTGATTTCGCCGTTCATCTTCGTTATTTGGGCGTTAGGAATAGAACCTAAGCATTTCAAAACTCCACTTTGGTTTACATCCATTTTACTCCTGTTTGACCTGCTGTAAAAATAAATTAAACAAATATGAGAATAGGATCTTCACAAATACTAACATTCCAGTGACATTAACTAAATAACTAGTTATTTAAGGTAGAGCTGGAGGAATACAATCACATTACCTGGCTCTTAGGTGTTAACAAAGAATTTAAATGCAATGCTCAGGCCTATTCCAAACTGTATCTAATGAAGTGACGTACGCTAACACGATACACCGACTACCGAGTCCCAAAACTAAATCCGTGGACAAGCATTCCATGTAAGTCTCTTACCGCATTCTACAAGCGGGAATCTGCAGCGCCGCGTCTTCAATGTGATATAAGGAACTATAGGTCTTGCAATAATGATATTTAACATATGCATTATCTCAGTTTAGATCATAATATGAATGTCAGCCTGTAATCATCAATTCCTATTCACCGTATGATAAACTACACAGATTTAACATAAACAGATGGAAGTCATAGCCCTCAAATAATCAGGAAGCAAGCAGTAGAAAGAAAAATAAAACATTCAATTGTCAATAAAATAATAATAATGAGAGATAACAACAACAAAACAGTAGGAAAAAATATAAAATATCTAATTGTCAATATACGCCCCTCAAACAATGAGAGGTAAGCGGTAGGAAAGAAAATATACCACATCGAATTTTCAATATATAAAGACATCCTTTCCTCAAGGATGTCAACACGCCAGGCATATTTACGAACAGAACGCTGTAATCTATACTGTACCTTCTTCCAAAGTACTCTTTATTTTAGTAATTTAGTACGTGACTTCTAATCCTACAGCAAACGTCTTCGAAAGTCTTTGATCTTGGACCCATAAAGTTGTTGCAGGTAAAGTAAGTTGGCAACTCCGGTGAGATTCCTTTGGTCTGATAACTCCAGGCACCGAGAAAGTAAATGGACTTCAGCTTTATGATCGTGTAGTACATCACAACAGAGACCCGGGCATCAAACTCTGCCATACTGTGTATCAACCAGTACTTCCAGCATGCTTGAAATACTCTCCACAGGCATCCACGGTGATCGCGTCATTGCCGTAAATTTAAATATGGCTTTGTACGTTGCACATTTACTTGACACAAACTTATTTACCTGATAGCCTCGCCAGCTTTGGTGCTATGGAAGAACAAACAAACAAAACAAACAAACAAAAAAAAACAGTAAACCTGAGCTATGCAAGTAACCTCCAGGTATCGAACTATGGTTTCTCACCTCTTTGTCTTTTTAACAGTCCGTTCCAAAATTTGCTTCAAGAAGCCAGGAAATTCTTCTGCATGGTAAATGAGTATTTGAAAATCTTATATCAGTATGAATAGCCATAGGAAGTTTAACGTTTAGATCTCAACAGCAACCGGAATCAAGTGTGTGTGTGTGTGTGTGTGTGTGTGTGTACTGCGGTTTGCAGATCGCTGTCGTTCTGATTATCTCAAGCAAACTACAACATAAAATGTAAAACGATAACACGATTCGAAATTAGTTTTTAGTAGTTTTGTTTTTGCTGTTTCCTATCAATGAAGAAATGATGTTGGCAGCACAAACACATCATCCGCTTTATGTTACAAACTTAAATCTAAGCAAGAGTTACTTTCGCATCCTCCAGCTGGATATGTTTTTATTAATTCTATTATCTATTCTCAAACTCACAAAAGCTTTTTAATTTCCGTCTTCAACAGCAATCCACCAGAGTGCAGCAATGAGTGTATTTAAAGACAACAAGAAAAGAACATGCGATTATCCAACTATTTCACCGTACATGATCATGAGATGTGGTATACATAAACTTCTATTGTCTCGATAGTAAAATGCTTTTTTGTCGTTTAGAAAACCAAGATACGCATAATATGTTATTCGAACACCTGCAAAATGTGAATTTATCTCATCTCTCCTCATAATGTACATAAACAGCCTCGAATGTTTGTCCACAAGCCCAGTTATGTTTATTTGTTAACAAAGTGCTGGCTGTTACCTTGTTACAGCTCAAACTGAACTAATAATGAACGTTATATATCCCAAATTACACAGCTATAAACTACTCTATAATATTGTCCACAAAGATTGTATTACTTTGAACACACACAACTATGACCAGAACCCACTACAGGAATTAAGTTTTATGTCTTGCCTCAACTTGACAGTAAGGTCTTCACACTCAGGGCTCACCTTGATAGAGCAAGTTCATAGGCAGGTACTAAGCTATTGGCCCTAGAGCCTATATAAGCCTAGCGAAACGGTACTCTGGCTTTTGCCACCCAAGAAAATTATTTTCCTGTGCCCCTGTCAAACAGAACCACAGACGTGATCCCCAGGGGTGAATTTCCTATCTCCCATCCAATCATCAAGATTTTTCTTGAAAAGTGCTAATGAGGGGACAGCTCTTGGTGGAATCTGGACTCTGTGAAGCTGTCCTTTAGCATGTTTTGCCAAACTGGTATGATGAGCTAAGCCCAGTGCTGCAGACTTTCATCTGTACATATTCAACACTAGCCAACAATCAGACCACTGCTATCTACCATACGTTGCTCCAAACCTTAAATTTCTCATAACTGAGAAGTACTGTCAGTTTTTTTTTTTGTAAATACTGTGTGTGCTGAGAAAGCAGTATGACAATTCGCCTCATCTGCTGCTGTAGCGTTCGAAGTGAGTGGCGTTTCTACTTAAATACAACAGACAAATAAGAGTGGACAGTATCTGATACTTTAAGACCAGCTTCTTGGAGGTAAAGCAGATCTTTGAATCTACCAGCAAATTAATCAGTCTCTTCTGTTACGAACAAGGGATTGTGACCGATGAATCAGAAAAGAAACTTTTTGTCCACTTGTTTATTTTCTGCACTGTTAACTGTGCCAACATATCTGTTTGAAAATTATAAAACTATTACATCTATCTGTTTTATAACAATCCCTGTCTGCTTATTTATTTGTTAAAAATATGCTGTGAAACAACCTGAGTGGAAAGTAAGATAATAGCCTGTAGAGTGGGTATTATTAAAGCATTAATCCATATCAGGGGGTTGGGTTTTAGTGGGAGTTTCCCCTGACTGGTCAGCAGGGAATGAGAGCGTGTCAAGCAATCGTAAACATGGGTATATTGCCATAGGGAAAATAGCAGGCATGGGATTGGGGGGGGTAGGGTCAGGATGTTGGTTAGGATAAGGAAGAGGGGAGTGTAAAGGTGGAATGGTAGGTACAGGAAGAATATAAAAAGCTGCAGGTAGACAGGCAAGATCCTTCAATGGCAGGGCAGAACAGACAAGGCACACAGGGAAGGATAGAAGAAGTACAGGTTCGCAGGAATGAACAGGAGAAGCAATGGGGAAGTAAGCAAGAAAGAAACACTGATCAACAAGAATCACTGAATTCAATGGGGAAGTAAGCAACAAAGAAACATTGATCAACAAGAATCACTGAATTCAATGGGGAAGTAAGCAACAAAGAAACATTGATCAACAAGAATCACTGAATTCAATGGGGAAGTAAGCAACAAAGAAACATTGATCAACAAGAATCACTGAATTCAATGGGGAAGTAAGCAACAAAGAAACATTGATCAACAAGAATCACTGAATTCCTGAAAAGTGTTCAGCAGCATTTGGAAATAATGGGAATTACTAAGACTTCAAAGTCAACGCTTATTACAAGGTAAATGATGTTAGGTTAATTTCTTATACACACACATTTTGTAAAATAAATATTTTTCTTCAAAATTAACTGTACTTACTTGATGCTTTGGTGCAAAGTAAAGCATGTTTTGTTGATTATTAGAGTGTGTGTTTGTGTGTGTAAGTACATATTGCCACAGAGGCAATAGCATTCTGTTAATCTAATTAATAGATCCATAGCTGAATCAC
>NW_025053894.1:0-8772 GCF_019279795.1 Protopterus annectens
GGGTGAAGGGGTTAAAGAAAAAAAAAACCTTTTTGCAAAACTACAAAAATTTAAATTGGAAAAAATTTGGAAAAAAAAAACATTTTAAAAAAAAAAGCCTTGGGTGTGTTAGTGTTTTTAAACCGGGAAGGTCAACTATTCAATTCTGAGCAGCAGGAGGCAAATTAATCCCTTGCTTCCTGAAGTCTAAGTAAAAAAAGTACAGTTTTGTACCATAAATGTAGATGCCCAACTGGATAGCATCTGCAGTCATAACAACTGGGTTGTCCTGCCCCAGGCACCCCTTTTCGACCGGTTCCCAAAGCCCGGGTCCGGCTGATGTCGCACTTCACCCGCGTCATCTCTGCTGGTTTGGTATAAAGGCATCAAATTTTCCTCAGTGTTTCTTGCCCCAGATGCCAGTTGCCCTTTTGGGAAGGCAAAATTTTGGGGAAATGCCAATTTTTCCCAAAAAAGATAGAACAAAAAAAAATAAGCATGTATGTACATATAAAACAAATACACCATAAGAGACCCCCCCTAGCTATTAGGAGGGTAAATACCTAGGAGTACCACAGAGGGAAGGAGGAGACCTGACTGCAGATGCTATCCAGTTGGGACATCTACATTTATGGTAGGTACAAAACTGTACTATGTCCTTCATGGATGCATCTGCAGTCAAAACCCTTAGAATACCATAGCCAACTAGGGGAGGAGGAAGAATAGATTATGGTGGTTAGGATCCCTTGCAGTACAGCAGTGGCAAACCCTGCTCGGGATCTGGAAAAAGAGGTAAATTATAATGCTTGGCAAATGTATGCACGGAGGTCCAAGTACCCCCAATAATGTCCTTGGTTGCCACCCCCGAAGAAGGCTGTGGTAGTGGCTGTTGCCCTTGTAGAATGAGGCCTTATGTTCTGTGGAATTGGTTTTCCATGGGAGTAACAGAATCGTATGCAATTTCCTATCCATTTGGAGATTGTCTGTTTGGAAATTGCTTTTCCTTCCCTTCCTGTTGCATAGGCTACTAAAAGCTGGTCAGTTTTTCTGTTACTTTTTTTTGTCCAGGTAGTAGCGAGCTGATGTACATCCAAGGTTAGCATTCTTTCCCCCCTGTTTTTTGGGTTGGGGAAGAAAGGAGGGAGGGGGGTTGCCTGGTTTAAAGACACTCTGGATACCACCCTAGGCATAAAAGTAGGATTAGTCCTCATGGACACTCTATCTTGGTGGAAGATTAGGAAGGGTTGTACTGCCATTAAGGCCTGAGTTCAGAAACCCTCCTTGCTGAGGGAATTGCCAGTAGGAAAGCAGTTTTCCATGAAGGTGAGGTCTGCTGTTGCTGCTGGTTCAAAGGGAGTGTCAACTTTTCTAGCACAAAGTTCAAGTCCCAAGCTGGAATGGTGGTTTCCTAGGAGGTTTTACATTCTTGATCCTCTGAGGAACTGCCTGAGAAAAGGGTGTGAAAAG
Organism: Protopterus annectens; assembly: GCF_019279795.1. NCBI lineage: Eukaryota > Metazoa > Chordata > Ceratodontiformes > Protopteridae > Protopterus > Protopterus annectens. The sequence continues at coordinate 1,447 of NW_025053894.1, forward strand.
ACAGGTGGATCAAAGCTGTATTCTGCTGAAATAGCTGATGCATGTATCTTGATGGAGGAATAGGAACCAAGAAGCTCTGCCAAAAACTCCAGAATGTTAGCAATTCTATATTGACACATCTTTTCCTCTTTCAGACTCCAAATGACAAACCTTTTCCATTTTCCTGCATAGTTCCTTCTTGTTGAAGGTTCCTTAAGGGTCTTTAACCCTTTGGGAAAGTCTGGATTACTTTTTGATGTTCCATGCAGTCAGTTGCAATTTTAGGTTTGGATGCATGATGCTGTAGTTGTTCTGAGTTAACATCAAAGGCATCAGGGTATTGACCACATTTTTGAGACATGCTCCTCAGCAATGGGTACCAGTGTTGTCTTGGCCAGTTTGGAGCTATCAGGATTATCCTTGGCGCCTCCTTGATTTTTAGTAATACCTTGTGTATCAAGGGAAGAGGTGGGAATGCATATGCTGTCAGGCCTTTCCAGCTGAAGGAGGGGAGTCCATTTTCCATGCAAGTGGGTGGAATGTCCTTGTGCAGAATTTTTGAGCTGGTGATTGAGAGGGAAATAGATCTATCTGAGGCATGCCCCATCTCTTTGAGATGGTCTAGAAGATGCCCGGGTGTAGCAACCATTCGTGAGCACCCGAGGTGGTTCTGCTTAACATGTCTGCTAGAGTATTCTTTTCCTACAAATATTGCCTGTAACTGGATGTTGTAGCTGAGCCAGGTTCCAAAGGTCCAAAGTCATTCTGCATGGGGGGTATGAATGAGTGCCTCCCTGTTTGTTGATGTACCACATGACTGTGGTGTTGTCTGTCCTTATCATCAAAGGGCCTCTTTGAGGAATGGTCTAAATTTTTTATTGCCAGTTTTACTGCCAGCATTTCTTTTAGGTTGATGTGCAGGTGAGCTGGTCCTTTTCCACAATCCTTATGCATTTGTCCAGCATGTGACCCCCCATCCTAGGTCTGATCTGTTGTGATGGTTTGGCTTGTTATGGGGGAAAGGGGTAGGCCGGGGACTGGCATGCTTGAGCCCACCATAGGAACTCCTGTTTTAGGCATGGGATTAGGGAATTTTTTTTCTAGGCTGTGCCTGTGTTGGGACCATAAATTCTTTAGGTACCACTGTAGTTTTCTCATATGTAGTCTGGCATGGGGAAACCAAGATTATGCATGATGCCATGAAGCCCAAGGCCTGCAGAACTTTTCTTGCTGTTAGCTTGTTCTGTTTTGTTAGTGCCAAGAAGTAAAGAGGGGGTTCTTTTTTTTTTCTGCAGTTAGGAATGCCATTTGTTTTACTGTGTCCAATTCCCCCAAAACCTTTTTGGGGGGCCCCCCTTTTTTTTTTTTTTTTCCCCCTTTTAAAAAAACCCTTTTAAATTTTTTTTTTTTTTCCCCTGTAGCAGGCAGTCCGGTATGGATAAATTTGATTCCTGTAGTCTGCAGTGGGGGTTACTGAAGGGGGGTTTTTTTTCCCCGTAGATAAGCCAAAGGGCAATGCTGAGAATTGATAGTGCTCTGATCCTGCAAGAAATCTGAGGTATCTTCTGCAAATTGGTCGAATGGGGAAGTGCAGATATGCCTCCTTGAGATCTAGAGTTACCAGCCAACACTCCTTGCCCAGCATGGGAAGAAGTTGCTGTAGGGTCAGCATTTTGAATTTTGGGACAATGATGTATGTATTTAAGATGGACAGGTCGAGAATAGGTCTCCCAACTTTTTTCCTTTCTTGGAACTAGGAATAGTCTGGAGTAGAATCCTTTGCCTTGTTCTGTTTTTGGGCCCTTTTTCCACAGCTCTCATCTTAGTTGCATTATCTGCTGTAGAGCTTCTGTTTTTGATTTGGAGGCAGGTTTGGCATTCCTCTTTGACTGGTAAAGTGTGGAAGTGGAACCGTAACCTTGGTCTATGATTTGAAAAATCCCCTTGTCTTTTGTGTTGTAGGGCCAGTTTTTCGAAAATAAGGTTAATTTCCGCCTAATGGTGCTGCTATTTGTTCCCTGGTAGGCGGAGTTAGAATCAAGTCACTGTGCTGTTGTGGTGGCAGTGGCTGTGTCTGTCCCTTTGTTACCTTGCCACTGCCCTCTGTAGGCACCGCCTCTGGATTGGTTTCTGCCGCTGGAACGTATATTCCTCCCCCTTTGGGATCTTGTGGAGGCAGGAAAGGACCAATTTTTGGCAGGCCAGTTCCTGCAAAACCCTTTGGGGGGTTGAACCTGCAAGAAATTTTTAAACCCGTTTGTACAGATTTTGCCTTTTCTTCCATTTTCTTCATTACCTGCTGGGCAGGTGTACCAAACAAACTGGCCTTATCCATAGGGCATCTAAAAACTTAGCTTTAACATGATCCGTAAGACCTGTTCCTTCAGCCATGCATGCCTTCTTATCACTGTGCCAGTCATGGCTGATCTAAATGAAGCCTGCAGTGCATCATAGCCACATTTTAAGGAATGGTTACTAACCTGTTGTATGTTATTTACCATTTCTAAAAATATTTCTTATTAAAATCAAGAGGATAGCTTTTTAGTTAACTGATCAAGCATAAACTCTTGGTATTGTATCATGTGAAACTGACATTTAAAGCTCTAGCTGAGAGGGGCAGGTGTAAACCTTTTGCCCCATCTGTCAAAAGACCTGGTTTCCCCTTTGAGAAGGAATGGGGTTTTTTGCTGTGGTCGAGGCTACTGCCTTAGGCCCTGGGATATAGTTTGGGGTCTGCAAGTGGGGCCTTGTAAGTGGTGATGAGTGTCTGGAACCCTGTAAAATCTGTCTGGTTTGGCAGGGGCTGGAGGAAAAGAATCTGGTGCAGTGCAGACATCATTAAATGCATCCCCAACAGAGGGGACAGGAGGTATAGCTAAGGGCCTGTTTTGGGGGAGGTGCAGAAAAGTCCTAAGTCTTTTCTGAATCTGAGAAATTTTTCCTGCCATTGGAATTGTTCCCCATGGCATGTAAGGTTTCCCCAAAGGAAATTCTTGGGGGAGAAGCAGCTGGAATGGATTCTTCAGCATCTGATCTTCATTGGAAAAAGGAGCCTCTGGCTGGTCTGTTACCCGACCCTCGGGAATCATCAGAGGACACGGCCGGGGCTCTGCTCTAGGTCTCTTTTCTGGGGCTGAGAGGCCCTGTCTGGGTGAGATTGAGACCCCCCAAATTTAAAGGGATATTAAATCTTCTGCCAGAGTAAGCATTTGAACTAGAAGTGGGCCTGGGGGGGGTTTAACAGGCACTGATTTAGTAGATTTGGCTGCTTTAGCCCTGGAAAGGCCTTAATAGACATGGCTGCAGGAGGCCTAGCAGCACCACGTTGGGGTAGAGACATCCAAAGGGATGGTGTCTGATAAGTCACTAGTAACCACTGTAGGAAAATTTCTGAGGCCGATTCAAGTAAGGTAGCAGGAGCCTCAGTAGTAGTCATTGATTCAGCTGTGCTTTGATCAGTTTTTGGGCCGAAACCGAACACGTTTGCTTAACCAGGGGGAAACCGCGGACCCGATTTCTTTTTCTTTTTTTTAACAATCTGGGTAGTCGGAGGATCCGACGGCATAATGTACCAAAATCTGAGCCGAAAACTGTTCAGAAAACCCCCAGCCCTGCTCCGGTTGAATGAAGCACAGGCTGAACAGGCTGCTGGTCTGGGCCTAAAAAGGCAAACAGTAAGAGTGGAAATCATGAGGTATTTGTTTCCCACAGGTTTAAACTTTTTGACTTTTTCTGACATCGGCTGAGGAAAAAGAGCCCCCAACGGGTACTTAGCTTTAGAAGTCTTAGTATTTGGGGAAGTAGTAATCTCTGGATCTGACCGCCCGGCACTTGCGAACAGCTTTTTTGGGCGCCCCCCAAGAAAGACTGAGGAAAATGGGGGGTTGATGCCTTTATCCCCAAGACCAGCAGAGATGACGCGGGTGAAGTGCGACATCAGCCCCGGCCCCGGGACTTTGGAATCCGCCCAAGGGCTGCCTGACAAGGAAAACCCCATTGTTATGACTGCAGATGCATCCATGAAGGACATCCATTTCCCTTTTGAGAGCTTTTCCAAAATCAACTAGAGTATGCCATTTAACAGACTAAGGACAATTAAAAACACACACCCTTTGCAAAAGTAAAAAAAAAAAGAGGTTGAGTTAAAAAGTCTGCAATTTTAAGTGTCTAATGCAGTGGATGTAGTCAAGCTTTTAGAAACCCCTACTATTTAAAATCAATGTTAAAATTTCTGCTAGAAAACAAGATGATTAGATGAGCAAGTTAATTACAAGAATCAACATGTTGTTGAACATATAAAATTACTTTAAAGGGATTCAAAAAAAAAAAACAGAAAACAGACTAAAAAAATTTATGTAAAAGGAATGCAAAGTATAAATAATCAGGACCCTGAATTTATACTCGGGGGACGGGGCAGAGGTTAGGGGCCGCCACAGCAAGAGGTTCTCCGGGATTATCAGCTGGGTGCCTTCTGTGCAGAGTCTGTTCCTCTCTACATAGGGTTATCTCGGGGGCTGCATTTTCCCTCCCATATCCCACAGACATGCTGCAGGGGGAGTGGACACTAAACTGGCCCCAGGTGTGTCAATGTGTCTGCCTTCTGTGGAAGGGGGTTTTGGGAAATCCCCCATAAAAACTGCCAATCTTTCTGCCTGTTGTTCCACTGTGACCCCAATGGGAAAGCCAAAGGAAAGATGACAGTGAATGTGCACCATACAAAAGTCATGATGAGATTTTTCTGAAAATGACCCAGAAAAAAAAGTTATGTCCTTACCATAACGTCCATGGGGGTTCATCTCCGTTATTTGGGTTGACATCCGTGGGCCGAGAAGCTCTGCATAAAAACTCGAGGACATCTAATACCCACAATTTTGCCTTTACTCAGATCTAGTTTGCAAGCAAACCAGACATAAAACACATGCCAACTATATACATAAAAAAAATATATCAAACATACCCAGTGTATGATAGTAACAGTAATACTGCAACAGCAGAAAGGGGAATACCCAGACCAGGCACCAAATCGAATTTCCTGGGTGGGGAAAGGGGGGGAGGAAACAAAGATGAACACTCCCCATGGAACGGGTAAGGACATAACTTTTTTGAGATTTTAATTTTTTTTCTTAAATGGGTAGCGCCCCCAGCTCCATGATCCTGAGGAACTCAAGGGGGAATTTTAGCAAGTGGAACCAAAGGTTGCCCTATCCCTAGAAACCCTGTCCACTTTGTAATGAGATATAAATGTATGTGGTTTAGCCCAAGTAGCCCGCCCAAAAAGTGTCTAAAGGTAAAAAGCTGCATGAGCCAAAGATGTAGAAATTGATCTGGTAGAATGTCCTCTGGTTTTGCTGATAATGTTTGATCAGAATCTTCATAAACATAAATGATACAGTCAAACCACTTAAAAAGTTCTTTAAAATGCAAGACCCTTTTTCTGTCAGCAAAAGCTACAAATAGCTGATCAGATTTCCTTTATCTTTTGTTCTATCCCAAAAAAAATCTGAGTTGTCTATGGACGTCCAGTTTTAACATATACCTAATTTATTGAGTGGTTTTAAAGAAGGTGGGTAATTCAATGGACTGATTAATATTACTAGTAGAACAAACTTTGGGAAGAAAGGATGGATTAGTGCGTAGGGATACTCTGTCAGAATGAAAAATTAAATAAGGATGTTTGACCGAAAAGGGGCCCGCAGCTCAGACATCCGCGATGTAATAGCCACTAGAAATAATGTTTTCCATGACAAAAATTTCAAAGTGCAACTTGAAGCTCAAGAAGCCATTGTAGCACTCTCATGTGCAGTCTTCCCAATGGTATTGCTATGAGAGAAGCTGCCATGAGACCCAAAACTTTCAGAACAATTTTGCTGGGGACTTTCTACCCGAAGGGGAAAAGTTGAATTGAAGTGCTACTATTCTTTTTGGGAAGTTTTAGAACTAACTGAGATCTAATTCGCCCTATGAATAAGATATGCTGTGATGGCTGTAGCAAAAATTTTTTAAATTTACTGAAATGCCAAGGTGTGTACAAAGTTGTAGGGGGTAATCCCTGGCTTGTATCAGTTGATTGGTGGCAGACAGGAGCCAGTCGTCAGATAAGGAAACACCTGGGAAACCTAGGCCTCAGATGAGCGCTACCACTGCCATGCATTTGGTGAAGACCCTGGGGCTGTGGTCAGGCCAAAGGGCAGGGCTCGAAAGATAGTGACTGGCTCCCCGCCGGGGAAATGATCCCCGGGCCCCCGGCCATTTTGATGTGGTAGGCGCCTTCAGATCTATTGAGCACATCCAGTCGCCCCTGTAAGAATGGAAGGATCGATTGAAGCGTGACCATTGAACTTTTCCTTCTTGACAAAGGTGTTGAGATGACTTAGGTCCAGAATTGGCCTCCAGTCCCCGTTTTCTTTGGAACTAAAAAAAACCTTGAGTAAGTTCAATCCTATTTGGTCCGGGACTGGTTGGATGACTTTTCTAGCAGCTTTGAAATTTCAGCTGCTGGGGCTCGAGATGGGGTGGTACATCTGGAAATTTTTCTTTGGAATGGGGGGGGATAGAAATGGGATTTTGTAACCTCTGGTAACAATGTTTTACCCAATTGTCTGAAGAAAGGTTTTGCCAGGCCTGAGGGATAAAAACCCCCGACTGCCTCCAGAGCAGGACAGTCGGGTCCTCTCAGGAGTGCTGAAAAGGTTTGCCAGGGGGTTATCCCTGTCACCTTGGTTTTGGGGCCCCCCTGCCCGGGGGGCCCTTTCCCCCTCTGCCCCCTCTGCCTCTAGAGGGGCATCACCCTGTGTGTTTGGAAAGATCCTTGGGGTTTTAAAACCCCATTTTCCCCCCGTTGCCCTTTGGGGGTCTGGAAGGGTGGAAAACGGACTCCCCGCAGACAGAGTCTTTCCCTCCTGTTCACACCGGGTAAAGGGGCTCCTTTACTTTAGGGCCAAAAGTGTGGCTCCATCAAATGGGGGGGTTAGTAAAGGAAGACTTGAAGGCTTCCCAAAAAACATAAGCATCCAGGATTGCCTGGGGCAATCGCGGCCTCTCGATCCCGGCTGCATGGATATCAGCCTCATGGCGAGTTCACAATGGGAAAGGGGGTTGAGATGGGTGTAACTTTCTCTGAGACAGCGGCATCTGTAGCACCCTGGAGGGTATCTCCCAACTCTTTGACTAGATCCCTCTGTAAAAGTAAAATGAGTCAAATAGTTCAGGGAACAAAAAAAGCTGAACTGAAAATGCCCCAAACTGTCCATGGTCCTAGAATCTTTGTTAGGGGGATGGACAGATGAGGAAGACTCCGACATCTCCCGTGGCCCCTGCCACCCCATGGCGTCTGGAACTCCTTTGGTA
>NW_025053895.1:0-9556 GCF_019279795.1 Protopterus annectens
TTTTTTTCCCTATAAATATTAGATGACCAAGTTAAATGAATAGTGTTAAAATCCTTTTCAAAAAAACAAAAAAATAAACTTTTTCATCTTAAAAATTTGTATTTTATGTAATCTTTAAACCTGGAGGTGTGTGATGATGTGTTTCCCATGCCAAGACCAGATATGAAGAAAAGAAGCTGATTACCTGCTAGGAGTCCATGGCTGCTCCTAACATCTGTTTTGATATTGTTATTAAAAATGAGAAGAATTCTCAAGTATTAAGGAGGCAAGGGTACAAATAGTATTAATCCTGTCTTCAGAAAAATAAGTTGTGATAAGTACATTTTAATATGTAATATGCCTTCTGTATGGGGGATATTCGTGTATAAAGTTTCAATATCTAGCGTCACTAGAAGGTTATCTCTTTGAGTAGGTGGGTGTAAAAGCATTGTATTACGAAAATCCTAAGAATCACATAAATAATATGGTGAGTGTTGAACAACTGGGTTAAGAATCATGTATAAATGATATATGTCTAAAAGGAGGAATGCATTGATTTTTATGAATTTTAGGTATTCCGAAGTACTTCCCTAAGTGTGGATTTGGTACAGAAATAAAACTGGCTTCATTTTCAGAAATGAGCTTTCTTTTAACAAAAGATGTAATTTGATTATCAATGTTAATAAAAGCTTTGTACTTCTGACAAGGACACAGTAGTGTAATAATCATTGTTGTTTAAATCAGACATTAAGTGTTCACATATATATCTTTGTGTAAAGAAATGAGAGCTGACAATTAATCTGGTGATAACCATCTAGGCAGATTATTATCAAGTAATAAATTGTGGAAGTCTTTCTCGCATACTTTTAAAAATATCTGCAAAGTATTTTATAATAAGAAGTTATGTACCTACCATAACGTTCCATGTTAGTTGTCTTCTCTCGCCTTCTTTCTTGCTGGATGGGTTCGGAGCCATCCTCGGGTTCGGCCTCCGTCTTCGGCACTTGCTAAGCTCGAGAGCTAATTTTACCAGCTCGAGGCAGCCCTATATCCCATGATGCAAGGCGTGACTACCCAGATCTCGTTTGGTAGCTATAGAAATATGCCCATTATCTTCTTCCAACAGAAGGAGAAGAAAGTAACCAAATGTGTAAACACAACACAGGGGAACTAGTAAAACTAGTGACCACTCATAACTGGAGTCCATAGGAAGAATAAACTCATCCCCAGAGAAGAGTACAACTTCAATGTCTGTCCAGGCTAGGGGGAAAGGAGGGAGGGATGCAAGAAAGAAGGTGAGAGAAGACAACTAACATGGAACGTTATGGTAGGTACATAACTTCTTAATGTTAAGTTGTCAAACTCGCCTTCATTCTTGCTGGATGGGACCGAGTCCCTAGCACCTCTATCCTGGGTGTCTCAATGGAACAGACTCTTGAGAACTGTGGAACCAAACCTAGCTCTGTCTCTGGAGGCCAAGTCCAATTTGTAATGTGAGACAAAGGTATGAGGCGTGGCCCAAGTGGCTGCTGCACAAATGGTGTCAATAGGTAGCCTAGCCTGAAAGGCTGTAGATGTGGCTAGGCCTCTAGTAGAATGTGCCTTAGGTTTAGAGGGCAATTCTTTGCCCCTAAGGAGATAAACATGGGAAATAGTGGAAACGAGCCATTTCGATAAGGTCACCTTGGAGACCGGGAGACCTTTTCTGTTTTCTGCATAAGAAAGAAAAAGCTGATCAGATTTTCTGAATTGTTTAGTTCTATCCAAGTAGTATCTGAGCTGGTGATGAACATCCAAATAATGCAGTTTCTGTTCTGCTCTGTCCAAATAATTCGGGAAAAATACTGGAAGATCAATAGACTGGTTAAGATTTGTCTGGGAAGCCACCTTGGGCAAAAAGGATGGATTTGTTCTTAGAGATACTCTATCTGAATGAGTTGCTGATTCCCAATGGGTCGTGTCCACTTCTTATGAAAGATAAATATATATTGCTTCCTATTTGATATGTGAAGTGTTGTTAATAATTTTTCTTTATTAGTTTTTAGCTATTTTAGAGCTTTCACGCAGTAGTGATCTTGATTCGACGTTACATGCGGATATATATGTTGTATTTTCTCCTATGCTTTTTCCTATTTATCTTTCCTATTCTTCTTCCTCCCTTTCCTTTCCCTCCCCCCCTTCTTTCCCCCCCCTTTCCTTTTTCTTAATCCATCCCCATGCCTCTCTCTTTCCCTTCTTTCCGTTTTTCCTTTCCTCCCCCCCCTCCTTTTCCTTCTTTCCTTTCCCTATCTTTCCCAGTTTTTGTCTTTTGACATTTGCCCCTTTTAGATTTTATATTTCTGCATATTATAATATATATATATGTTATGGTGTATATGCATATTCCATGTATTATATATTCTAATTTTATATTGTGATCTGAGTTTTTGAGATTATGTGCTGGTAGTGATGTTCCTATTTTGTTTAACCATGAACATGTTTTAGATATATCTAAGAAATGGATGTTTTAGAGTTATTTTAATTGCGTATGAAATGCTGCTAAATAGATACGCCATGCTATCCTACTAACATTCTATATGAGTATTTGAGAATGGAGTTTCATTAACTTGTTTAATTGCCTCACAGTATGATAACATTTTAGAAGGATATTTTATATTATCGCTATGGATAGCTTACTTTACACTATGAGTTGTGTTATAATGTTTTACTATCCAACAATGATAGTTTTAAAGGATGTATATAAATTTTGTCCTTTTTAATTGATAGATTGGACTTGATTCACCCGCCAAAAAGGCTTATTAATTAGGGCGTGAATATTTGTATTTAAACTGGAGCATTCACCTTTATTCATTGTAACCTGATGAAGCACACTTGTTAGGTGCGTGAAAGCGCTTGTTCTGTTTTAAAATAAAAACTTTTTATTATCGTGGTGGTTCCGGTGATTTGTTGGAATAAGATACTCTATCCTTGTGGAAAACCAAATAGGGAGGTCGAACACAGAGAGCATGAGGTTCAGACACTTTCCTAGCTGAAGTAATAGCCACCAGAAAAATTGTCTTCCAAGAGAGAAATTTTAAAGAGCATGTAGCAGCCGGTTCGAAGGGGAGGAATTAGGATGTCAGCACTAAATTCAGGTGTAAATCCCATTAAGGAGGAGGATCTTTAATTGGGGGCTTTAGTAGAAAGATACCCTTGAGAAAGGCTTTACAAAGCTTGTGAGACATTATGTTCTGGTCCGCTAAGCCAACATGAAAATTTGAGATTGTTGCCAGCTCGACTTTGACTGTCGAAAAAGAAGAAACCGACTGAAAAATCTCAGCTAAGAAGTCCAAAGCTGACTGAATTGGGGCAGTAAAAGGGTCTATGTCCCTGGACTTTGCCCAGAAGGAAAAACGCTGCCACTTACTAGCATAAATCTTTCTGGTAGAGGACTTTAGAGAAGCTACTATGATATCCCGTACAGGATTAGAAATCATAGGAAGCCTGGCTAATGAAGGAAGTAGAGCAACCAAGCGGTGAGGTTGAGAGAGCGAATGGCCTGGTGCAGATGACCCGACTGGTGGGTCAAAAGATCTGGAACTGGGTCCAGACAAGGCTATTGCCGTACCAATAGATGGCGATGAAGGAACGGGAACCAAATTTTCGAGGCCAGTAAGGGAGCAGCAATGAGAATCAACTTGGCTCTCAAAATGGTAGCTTTTCTGAATGACTTGAGGTATCAAGGGGAATGGAGGAAAAGCATAAAGAAGTCCCCGGGCCAAACCTGGGTTAGAGCATCTCTGGGGGTTGGCCTGGGAGTGGAAAGAGGAGAAGAAGTCTGGGCATTTGCTGTTTTGGGGTGTAGAAAAAAGGTCGCAGCAAGGGAAGCCCCACTTCTGAAAAAATCTCCTCCACTACTGATTGTTTGAGAGACCACTCGTGAGGCATGAGAATAGCTCTGCTCAATCTGTCCGCAATGAAGTTGGATTTCCGGGATGCGCTGCTATCAGAAACCATTGAGAGGAGATTGCCCACTGCCAAAGTCTGAGAGCTTCGACACAGTGGATAGACTTGGTCCCGCCCTGTTTGTTGATGTACCATACTACGGACATGTTGTCAGTCTGAACTGCAATAGTTCCTAAAGGAAGAAAGTCGTTGAGGGCTTGCAACGTTAAAAGCACTGCTCTCATCTCTAGGACATTTATGTGTAGATGGTATTCGAAGGGTTGCCAAGTGCCATGGACCATCCTGCCCTGATAATGCCCCCCCACCTGATCAGGGAGGCATCCGATGTGACTGTGGCAACCGGGGCCGGGGGAACAAACGGTCTGCCCTGGAGGACTTGAGGGGAAGAAATCCACCAGGTCAGTTGACTCTTGCAAGATTGTGTCACGATTATCTTGTGGTGCATGGGAAGCTGCTGGAAGGACCACTGGGTGAATAACATCCATTGCAGTAGCCGCATATGGAAGCGAGCCAAAGGAAAAAGTACGATGGCAGCCATAAGTCCTAGCACCTTCAGGACAAACCTGGCCCTGATCTTTTTGCTGAGTAAAGATGATCTGAACATATTTTGGATGTCCAGAAGTTCTTTTGATCTGTGAGTCTTGCTGACATCCCAACAGTGTCTAGGATCTCTTGCGCCTATAAAGGTAATAGACTGGCAAGGTAACAAGGAGGATTTTTGAAGTTTATGGAAATTCCTAACTGGCTGCACACATATAAGAGTGTAGTCCCTGGCCTGGAGAAGTTGATGCCTGGTGTGGTGGCCTACGAGGAGCCAGTCGTCTAGATACGGAAACACCTGGAATCATTGGACGCCTCAGGTGAACCGTGATCGCTGCCATGCATTTGGTGAACACTCTGGGGGCTGTAGTGAGACCAAAGGGCAGGGGCTCTGAATTGAAAATGACTGGTCCCCAGCCGAAAAGCCGTGGAGAAACCTTCTGAGCGCCAGAATTTTATGTGATAGCACGATCCTGAAGGTCTACCGAGCACATCCAGTTGTCCTTGCCCAAAAGGGTAAAATGGACTGAAGCGTGACCATCCAGAATCTTGCCTTCTTGATAAACTTGTTTAGTCTGCTGAGGTCCTAGAATTGGTCTCCAATCTCCGCACGTTTTTGGGGACCAAAAAGAATCTTGAGTAGATCCCAGATCCTATTTGGTCTGCTGGAACTGGCTGGATGGCTCTTTGCTAGAAGTTTTGATACCTCCAGCTTTGAGAACTCCCTTAGACCGGGTGCAACGCCTGGGAGGATACCTTCTGAGGAACAGGATAGTTTTGGAAGGGGAATCTTGTAACCCTCGGATATGATCGACTGTACCCAAATGTCTTTGAGAGAAAGAGCCAGGCTGTTGGGCACAGCGACAATCTTCCCCAACTAACTGCCTCCAAGGGTGGACAGTCGAGACAACACCTCAGGGATGCTGGAAGTGGGTTTGTCAGAGAGAGGGCTCTCTTCTGCTACCCTGATTCTGTGGACCACTCTGCCCCTGAAGGGCATCCTGTATTGTTATTACCCCTCTGCCTCTGGGGGTAAACGGCCTGACTACTGCATCCAGGCTGACTCCTTGAGATTCTGCGACGGAGTTATCTTCCCGCCTCCCTTCTGACCTTTAGGATAAGGTCTTGAAGGGGTGGAGAAATGGACTCCTCGTACGCAGAAAGAGTCTTGCTGTCCTGCTCGTGATCTGGTCAATGTTTCCTTCACCTGAGGTCCAAACAAAGCCGAACCGCTTGAAGGGAGTATTTGTGAAGGAGCGCCTTAAAGGATTCATGCGAGAGTTGCAAAGCCGCATCCAAGACTGACGCCTATAGGGCTACTCCCTGTGCTCATCCCGGCTCTACCGCTCCATCGGGCCGCGATAAGAAATGAGCCACATGGAGGAGTTTGTTAAGGAATTTAGGATTCCCAGCATGTGAGGTAATTTTTCTTGAGCCCCAGCAGCTGAAGGATCCTGTACTACCTCACCTAGTTCCCTTTGAGAATATCTCTCTGGCTTGGAGTCAGTAAAGTGACAGAGATAATTCCAGCGAGCGGTAGCATGGTAGAAGGTCGCTGAGGAAAAAATCCACTCTACCGTTATCTATCCATGGTCCTAGACTCCTTGTTAGGAGGATGGAGCAGGTACAGAAGGATCGGCAAGTTCCTTCTGGTGGCAGCTGCCACCACCATGGCATCAACCGACACCCTTGAGAAACTGCTTGTTCATCGGGCCGCGGTGATAAATTTAGATGGCCTCCTAGGGACTGGTTCCACAGAACTGGGCATGCCCACGCCCTTGAGAGCCACCACTTCCATGAGAGGGTCCAAAGTATGGAGACACCCAGGAGGTGGAAGGTCGAGATCTAAAAGCCTCCAGGTATACTGACTCATCCTTGGAGGGGTTAATGGAAGGCCAGTTCACCCTCTGTTTAAGGAGTTCCAAGATGTCTGAAAAGGAGACATCCTCAGAGGGGACTCCTTGGGATCCCTCCTGACCTCATCTAAGTCAGGGGTATCAGGATGCTGTGGTGACTCAGGGGAGTTTGTGCTTCCTCTTGCACATCCTCTTATCGCCAGGGGTTCCGGCGAAGGATCAGGAGAAAACCCTCAGAAGAGGAAGTTCTTCCCAGTGGGGAAACCTGGGGCGTGGCTGATCTCTGGGTCCAGGAGCAGAGAGAGTGGGAAGAGATATCATCAGCAGGCACTGAGGAGGGAAAGCTATAATGGAAACCGACTGTTGACTCCAGCTGAGGGGCTAGGAACACTCCTCATCACCTCTAAAGGCTCCCTTCCAGGGAGGCTGTAGAGGAGCTCCTAACCTGAAGAAACAGGAACTCCCCAGCCCCACGCAAAGAGAAGGCTCAGAGGCCGATGTCGGGTGCTAAACTCACTAACCGGCCAAGGCCTCGAGAGGGGAGAACGGGCCGACGGGGCAGTCCGATGCCACCGCCTCGGAGCCGAGACGTGGAGTTTCACGACGACTGAATGATCCTCGCATGGAAGGTATCATGGAGGAAATCGGAGTCGAAGCACTAAGGGAGCCAAAGGGAAAGGTGTAGCATGGCATCGACGCACTCCAACAGGGTCAAGGTTTCGAGAAGCTCGTGCCCAACTCTGGAGAGTGAGAGTTTGAAGGAGGAAATTCAGGGGGATGAGTGAGCGAAGCGGTCGCCTTGCTGAGACGCGGGCTACAGGAGCATCTGGGCCAGTGCCCGTGTGATTTCAGCAATCAGCTTACCACTCTCCAAGTAATGGTCAGGAGAGCCTGGAAGACCTAGAAGATCGCTCCTGATGGCTCCGCCCGAATGCAGAGATCCTGGAAGCTGAATGGAATCGACTCCAGTGGAAGCGAGACCGAGGATCTCTTCCTTGAAGTCGGAGCCATAGAGCCGCAAGACACCTCGGTCGGCCTCCCAGCTCGGAGCCGGATAACTTTTTCGCTCCAGTCTGGGACATGGAAATGTCAGTTCCAGCCGGGCCAACATTTACTTCGATGCAGGCTTATCGCAGCCGGGCCGGCACCGGCGGCTACTCACCACCTCTAAGAGAGAGAAAGTGATTGGCTCCCGCCAGAGCCGCGCTCTAGACTGGCGAGTCGGCTTGCCACAGCCGGCTTGAACCTCAAAGCCTGGGGCTTAGGTGGCTTAGAGGTTTCCAACCCGGTCTTGGTCGGGAGCCCCGTTTCAATAAGCCTCGGTAGGATTAATTTATTCCTAACGGCTCCTGCAGGGACTCTGTATGGGAAGAATGACAAATGGCACAGGGAGTTCCTTGGAAGGGTGTAGGAGGTCCCAGGTAGTAACACGCAAGAAGTGTGGACCGTCTGTCAGAGATTTCATTTTCTGACAGCACTAGTCACACTTCTTGAAGCCTGAGACCTCTCGATTCTTGGACATACTCATGCCCAGTGCACAAACACACAAAGTGCCTCACCCACACAGTTAACTTAAGAAGAAGGGGGAACCAAGTACAACACTCTCAAACACCCTGACAGGAATTAAGAAAAGGGATGCCATAAGGCCTTGAAGGGGAAAATAACTAAAACCTATTAGGTTGAGGGAGTATAGGGTTAAGGAGATGGCTATAGAAAGCACTTCAACTTCTAATACTGAGAAAAAGAGACTGGAAAAGGGAAGATTTTAACTGTAAAATAGTTAAATCACAAAAACACTACCTGAGCTGGTAAAAGAAGACCTCTTTATGGAGCGGGCAAACCCAGATCTGGGGTAGTCACGCCTTGCATCATGGGATATAGGGTTGCCTCTCGAAGCTGGTAAAATTAGCTCTCGAAGCTAGCAGTAAGGTGCCGAAATGGGAGCCGAGGACCGGCTCCGAACCCATCCAGCAAGAATGAAGGCGAGTTTGACAACTTAACATCGGGGGGTTATAAATACTTTTTTAAACTGGAACTTTAGCTTTAGGATTGTCAGAGAAAGAAACATTTAAATCAACATCAACCTTGTTATAAATGAGCTTAAAATTCAACTTTCTGAGGTAAAGGTGTAAGTCTAATAATAAAGATGAAATGTCTGCCCTTTGGGCGGGGATAAAAGTACACCCTTTACTGAGTAAAAGTAACGTCTCTTTATGTAGAATTCTGCTTGTGAGGTTAAACACTTCTGAGTTGGTCACTTCTGTGCTGGTCATTATTATGTTGGTAATTTCTGAGTAGTTTGTAGAAACTGTATTAAAACCTGTGGACACCAAGTGTGTTCGCGGCCTAAAACATTGGACATTCATGTTCTTATTAAAGTCATTAATCCAAGAGTGTTAAGAAA
Source organism: Protopterus annectens (assembly GCF_019279795.1). NCBI lineage: Eukaryota > Metazoa > Chordata > Ceratodontiformes > Protopteridae > Protopterus > Protopterus annectens. The sequence continues at coordinate 8,725 of NW_025053895.1, forward strand.
ATAGTAACTGGAATAATGTTTTGGTGCCCTTGGAAAGAGAGAATTATGATAAACACTTAAGGAATTCTCCTTGGACGCCTCTCTCGGGGAGACCTCAGGGGGAGACCTCTCTCTCTCCCTGTCTACTTCTATGCTGCAAAAGGAGGATGAATATTGTCCAAGTTGATTTATACTGTTCATATTGAAGGGAGTAGTTGTATTTAGTGAAAGGGAGGTGGATTCTTTGCTGCTCTCTCATTCTGCCCTTCCAAATCATAGGAAAGTTCCCTTCCACTGTTCATCTCGTCATGTTTCTTGTAAGACATAGTTCTCCCTCTTCTTCTTGTAACCGATCGCTTAAAAGTCTCATATTCCTTAGATCGGGTGGCAAAAACTAGCTGAGTTTGATACACATCCGGGTGGGTGCTTTCACTAATAATGAGTTGAATAGGATCAGATATAGTGGAGGTAGTTTATAGGTTGAATATTATGCCATGGCGATAATTGATTTAGCCGTGCATTGTTACGCTGATGTTATCTGAATGCAACATTTGTGGCGGCCGAGAGTTAACGGTTGAGCTGTTCAGCAGAAGCATCCAAACGACTAGTCTGTGTTTCAGCACTATGAAACTGATGTTCCATATTAATAGTGTATCTACAGAAGCATGTCCTCAGACCACATATAATGAGGTGAAGGTTCCTGTAGAATAAGTATTGCTAAAGCTGAAACTATAGCTACCATCCTTTTTTTAGTGGATGCATACTTTTTCCTTTTTGTTGGTATTGTAACATATCCCTGACTAACTTATGCGCCTTTTATGATGGATGATAGTATTTGGGGTTTTGGGGGAAT
>NW_025053896.1:0-9025 GCF_019279795.1 Protopterus annectens
TAAGGTAAATATTTAAAGATGCGCTTTCCCCAGACAGATAGAGCCTTGATTTAATGCCTTATCTGAAGGACATTTTTTGCAAACAAGGTAAATATTTGATGCGTTTGCAGATAAATGCTAATCTGTTTTTTTAACCCAATATCTTAAATTTCATTTCAGCCAATCAGAAGTAAGTGAAATAACAGCAGGAATTTAGACTTCCTTTCAGTCTGCCGCCCTTTATGTTAATATCTTCATATCTCTTGTAGCATTGTTAAACTAATTTCAATTTGTACTTATTCAACTAACAAACCATACAAACAGTGCATCTTTTCATTAATGTACGCTTTCTTTACATCATATTGTACTTTTTATCTTATTATTTTTATTGCTGTTTTACTGTCATTTGCTGAAGTTAGTATTGAAAAGGACCAAAGGACCAATGCACTTATCAAGTTAACATATCAATAAATAAACAAAACATCTCAATTTATTGTCTGTAGTGATTGGATAATCAAAAATGAGGACCATGAGGACAGGATAAGGACACACATCTTGAGGCAATGTGGATGAGGAGTACTGGGACTAGAGGATCACCTACCACCCAGTGGCAAATTTCCCACTCGAGATACAACCACTGTTGTTAGAATCAACCTCAGTTTAACATTGTCAGTAGAAAAGCAACTTAGAAATGTATCACCCCACAGAGAAAACTAGGAAAAAAAGGAAGACCAGATGCAAGATGGGATGATGTGATGAAAGATTGCATGAACAGAACAAAAAACTATAAAGATAAGTCTCCATAATGCATGAAGGCCAAGACTATAAGGATAGGATGAGCACCACCTACAGAGTGACCAGTTCTTCCTCACCAACCACAAGTGTGGTCAGAGGAGACATCTGTTTAACATCTTTTACAATGGAAACAGAACGGCACCCCCCATGCTTCTGTACTGCATATGAAATGAAAAAGAATAAGCAGCTCCAGGACAGGAAGCAGAGTGCTACCTACACAATGACGACTTTGATGTTAACCTCGTCTACTAGCGATATGGTCAGATGAGAACTTAGATTTACATCCTACGTGAAATTGGCCACGTGACAAATACAGCACCACCCATACTGAGCTATAGAAGGATAAGATAAGAAGGAAAGTCACCAGAATGAGATACAGAATGAGTGTCCTCACTGGAGATGAATGAATAACACCATCTTGGAGTAAGGAGCACCAGACACATAGTATAGTGCTTCTACTGAGGTACTCTCAGTGTTATTAGAGAAGATCATAGTACAGCTTTTATAGTATCTCGAAGTGCAGCTTCTTTCCTCAAGAGAATCATGGTTTTCTTATGCTGCTGTAGAATGGTCTATATGACACTGTCAAATGGACTAAATAGCAAATGATTTTTAGTCAATCCAATACTGTCGAAATGGCAAAATAGTGAAGTCGCGGAATATCAATTCTTTTCCAAGGGAAATAATTTGGTGGGCCGTCTTTGGGACTTTGTCATTTCCTCCACTATGGTGCGATCTTGGAGTTGGCATATTTACGTATGGGGGGTGTGAAGGCGAATCCCAACACTTAAATTTGTGTTTACATTTACTTATTTTTTTTACGGAGCAGCAAATTTTTTCCCTGGGGAAAAAATTTGCTGTTCTGTTTGTTCGATATTTTGTTGTTTCAATATTATCGGTACGATGAAATAGTGTTCGCTGTTTGCATCGTATTTGTTGTTAAAGCTATAATGAAAAATTTTAATGTGGAAGAATCTTAAGTATGGCATGGATAGATTTGAAAAAAGCATTTGATAGCATCCCACATTCATTCCAGAAAATTGATGTCTGACGTCATCACATGGTATGCATATTTCCCAGGTGACCTGTGTCTGACACCATGAGATTGTAAGTATATATTCCGAGCAAGGTATGTCCAACATCATCAGATGGTAAATAAACACGCCAGCTATGCTTTTTCCTACATCATCAGAAGGTAAGTATATTCCAGGCAATATATGTACTACATCAACATTTGGTAAGTACATAACCAAAGTCTAAAACACCCAGAAGTAAATAAAACAACTTATAAAACAAAAATATCCTACTACTACAGAAAATCAACCCATTTTGGAGTATAGCCTGGATATTTTTGTTATATATATGGTAAGTACATATTCAAGTTTTGCTATGTACTACATCATCAGCTAGTTAGTACAGATTTAAGTTTTGCTGAAAAGGAATGGGTGAATTAAACAGGGAAGAAGATTTGTTAGATGTCAAGAAAGAGAAAAGATAAAATGGAAGATACAAGAGGAAATATAAAACTGGTTTGCTTTATTAACGCAAAACAAATATGGCAAGTAGTAAAGTTATGAGTATGTTGAGATAAAAAGTATTATGTGGAATACTGTTAAAGGAAGAAATTCCCTTTGTCAAAGACAGAAAAAGTAAGATGAAAGAAAACACTTTAAAGGAAAGAGAAACAGTATGGATAGTTTAAGTCTTGTATCTCTTAATATAAATAGTTTAGTGAATGATATGAATTAGGAACTGATTTAATTTGTTTAGTAGATGTGAGATTCTTGAGGAAAAAAAGATAGAAATAGATATAATTTGTTTAGTAGAGGTAAGATTTTTGAGGAAAAAAAAGAAAGACAGGCAAACAGGAATCTATAACAGTGTTATATCATTTTATTGTTAAAGAATAATGACTATTTCTGATAGATATCAGAAACAAAGCGATACCATTAAGTATTGTGGTATATACACATAAAGATATTCAGCAAAGGAATAGTTATTTAACCAGATAAGACTAACTGCTATGGATACAATTATGACAGGATATTATAATTATCATATGAAGAAAGAAAAAGGAAGTATAACAAACGATATAAGGAAGTTAAATGAAGTGTTAATGGCAGGATAAATGGGGATAGGAAAGAAAGAAGCTTTACATATGTAAGAACTAATGTGAGAATGTCATCGGATTATATAATGTATTCATTCACTTGTGTTAGAAGAAGTAAAGGGATGACAGACTCAAGCAGACTTTAATGATCATGAGGGAATAGGGCAAGGACAGGAGTAAATAAAGATGTGATTAGACAAGAAAAAGGGTAAAAATATGAAGAGGATAAATATAATAAAAACTTTTGTGGAGGAAGTAAAGATGTTGTGGAAAGAATATGATTATTTATGTATCTAATCTAAGTACAAAAAAGATTAAAAACTTGTATATGGAAATAGAAATTATTTTATTGGGGAGAAAAGGAAGTATAAGTTATGAGAAGAGATAATGGTTATGCTATAGAAGAAGAGTGAAAGAATGATGTAGACAGCAACAACAAAAGAATACAAAGTTTATTAAGGAAACATTAATATCTGGTATAATGAGCAAAAGAGGAAATACTACCCTTTTTAAGAAAGACTGTCAGAAGACAAAATGTGATGGAAGAAGTAGTAGGAGGGGAAGGAAATGTCATAAAAAGCAGGAGGTGTTAGAAGAGGAAGTGTCACACTTTATTGCCAAAAGGTATGAAAAATATGGAGAAAGTAAAAATGGGTCTATATTAGAGACACAAATGCTTACCTTATCGAATCCCTAAATGTCGACCCGTCCTCATCAAACCGCATAAACACCAAATGCCCTAAACCACGAAATTTAAAACATGGAACTATCATACTTGTCCCACCCCACCGCCCGCTACATACTACCTACACAAGCAAACTAAATAAACCAGATACATACACTAACCAAAACCTTACATCTAACCCTAAACTAAACCCTACTTCTAACCCTACACTAAATCTTACATATACCACCAAGTATACACTTAACTTATCCTGCACCCTAACCCTGTGGTCCGTAACTATCGCACACTTACCTTAAAAAGTTAAACCCAAACAAACTAAATAATCCACACACCAACACTTAACAAAACCCTACACTACATCTAACATACATTACCATCCATGCACTTACCTTAACCCGCACCCTAACCCTAAGGTCCGTAACTATCGCACACTTACCTTATGGAGCTATACCACAGAAGGCCAACCATGACGATTCAACATTTCCGGTTTCGATCTTCTGCATGTTCGATCTTTTCACGTTTTAATAAGGACAGGTCGACGTTTAGGGATTCGATAAGGTAAGTTTGGAAAGTAATCTTTACCAGAGGAACAGAACAAAATGTTGAGAAAATAAATAATCACATAATTAGAGAGTATACAGCAAGCACCTAGACTGAATGGTAAAGATTATAACTTTTATAACAAAATGTGAAAATTGCAGAAGAAATTTGTGAAAATATAATATAAATTGAAAGAGCATGGGAAGACCTAAAAAGTTTGATGTGAAAGAATGGTAACAAGGACATTTTGAAGATATGGAGGCCTCTGACATTAAGGAAACATCTGTGGAGATATGGATTGTGGGATATGATGTCGATAAAGCATTCAAAAAGATTTGGAGAAGAAACTGAGCGAAAAGATAGAAAAGGAATTTGAGATGCCATTAGTTATGTCTCATGTAGTGATTTCGTTTTAATAACTAGCAATATAAGATGGGTACTAGAAGTAGTCATTAAGGCAGAAGAAGGTTGGGCTATCTATGTTTAAGAAATAATAAGGAAAAAGGTAAGGGTTTGTTGAAGAGGTTAGAAAGCAGTTTGGTTATGTAGGTCAAAGTATTAATAAAGAAAGAAGTAAGGGTTTGATGAGGTTGTTATGAAATCAGGAATTTACTTTAATAGAAAGGCGATTCAGATATTCTAGATTCATAGATTACTACTAGGCAAACTACCCCTTGAGGCTATTTTAAGCTTAATCACTTATCGCATATCTTAATGATTATGCCAACCCCTAACTGTAAGGATATCGTTCATGTACTATGAAAGAATAAAAGATCAGTGGCCTAATACAACAGATGAGAATAAATGGCCCTGAATGGGTGCTGGTGATGTTGTTGGCACTAACTAGAAAAACTTTCCATTTCCTAATATATGATTTTATAGTAGCAGGCTTTCTTGTCCCCATTAGTACCTGCTGTACTTCTTCAGTAAACAGGTAAAAAGGGAATTAAGATCCTAGGCAGTCAGTTGAAGTTGATTGGGGTTGGGGTGCATCAAAAACCTCTGATCTTGTGTGAGTAGATCCATTCTTTGAGGATGTTTTTGGTAATTGCCTTTGGCTATTTCCAAAAAAGAACGGAGAACCACTGTTACCTGGACATGAAGGGAATCACTACAGTGATCTTGGGGGGTTCTGTCTGAATCTTCAGAAGTATCCTTGATCTCAGTGGAAAGGGTGGAAAAGCCTACAGGAACATTCTTGTCCAAGGAAAAGAAAAGACATCTGTCTTCTAGTCTTTTTTACATGGAGTTCTGGAGCAGAATCTTGTCAGCTGATAGTTCATAGAGGGGGCAGAGAGAGCTACTTGAACAGCTCCCTAAAGATGTTTCAAATCATGGAAGACCCACTGATCTAGTTTCCATTCTTGAGAACCAATCTTGTCCTGCTTTGCCTGTATTTCATACAGTTTTGTTCTGATGGAATGTAGGATGCCTGTAGAGAGAAACTATGCTGTAAAGGTATATTCCCAGGATAACAAGGGTAGTCTGCAAAGGGGGGTATGGCCTGGTTCACTCTGGCTTACTAAGGTACCGCATTGCTGTGGTATTATCTGTAACAACTTGAAGGGGTCCCATGGGCCAAAGATGATTCAGAGAGTTGAGTAATTTAATCAGGGCAAGCAGCTATTTTAAATTTATGTGCTTGCATCTGTCCTTGGTGTTCCACAAACCTTGCACTTTCATCACTTCTGAATCTGCTCCCAGAGCAAAGTCTGATACGTCTTTGGTGACTGACTACTTTGGAGCAGAGAGGGAGAAGGGAATTCCCAGAATTAGGGGTATTTGCTGTCGCTACCAAGTGATTTCTCTTCTGATAAACTCCAACAGTAGGATTTTAAAAGACAAAGTATGAAGGTACAGAGACTAAAAGACTTCGGATACTATCATATCTTTCTCATGTAGACCAAACTCTTAGTGGAAACCTTAGAAATAGATCTAGATATAGATCTATTTTTTTCATGTGGAAAAAGTTCTTTGAAATGAGGTATCTAGCAGATACCCCAGACACACAATCCTTTGTGAAGGAGTCAAAAAAATTCTTGTGGATGTTCTCTTCGAATCCTGACTTGTGTAAGATATCTCTCACCCATTTGAGGGATTCCTGACAATTTGCAAAGATAAGAAAGTTGTGTAAACATCGACAAATGTGCATACCCTGTAGACTGCAATGAGCTATAACTGGAGCTAGACACTTTTTGAGCCCTCTTGGTGCAATGGATAGTACAAAGGGAAAGGCTGAAAACTGATAACGTGATCCAGACATGCAAAATCTTAAGAAATGCCTGAAGTCTGGATGAATGGGGATGTGATGATAAGTATATTTTAAATTGTGTTACCAGGAAACAGGTTGTGAAGTGACAACATTTTGAACTTGGACACTATAACAAACAATTTAGAAAAGAAAGATCTAGAATTGGTGTGTAAGCATTTTCTTTTTGGCACTATAAACATTTTTGAATAAAAACCATTCCCAGCCTTAGAAGAAAGAACTGGTTCTATCACTCCCTGGGACAGTGCGTGGTGAAAACCAGGGGGAAGTAAGAGCCCAGTGAGCTGGATGAGGAATTAACGCTAGGAACGGAGGGCTTTCCTTCCACTGCCATCTGTAGACTTGATGAATGATCTTCATGACACATTATCTGAAATTATCTATTGCCAAAGAGAAAAATAGAAGTTCAGACCTTCTGGAAGGGAAAAGGGGCTGCCAGAGTTGGGGCGGTGGGGACAAGTTCCCTTAAATAGGCATTAGATATTTTGACTTGTTGGACTGTCCTTGGTTTAGGGGGGTCCTGATTTCTTTCTGGAACTGCTTTGCCTCTTCTGAAATGTTTGTTTACCAGTATTTTGCTGAAAATGTTTTTTTTTTTTTTTTTTTTTTTGCCGAAATTTGATGAGTGCTTACAGAATCCTTTAGAAAATTTGTAAAAGGAGAGCTGAAAAATCTTACAGATTCCCTGTATCAACTTACCTCTTTCATCACACTTTTTTATAACCACTTGCATCACAGGATACAAAAACTAAATCTCTATCCAAAGGAGATTTTAAAAATCTCATTTCCACATCATACAGGAGGTTCTGAGAACACAGCCAGGCAAACCTTCTCAAAACAGTACCAGTGGTCATGGCCCTGGAAGAAGTATCAACTGAGTCATACACACATTGTAAACAATGAGATATCATCTGTACAGTGGAAGAAACAACATTATTTAAAGCAGCAAAACAGGATACTGCCAAATAATCTGGTAAACGCTTTGTCCCAACAAAAGAAAGTATATAAAACAAAAGTCATAAATGTGGGACAAAGAGAAGCAGAGCAAAATGTATAAATTCACCATAACAGTCACAAGTAAAGGTAGAACCAAATAATCCAGAGATTCCAGTGTAGATCGAATAAAATTTATTCAAGGGTGTCCAGACATAAAAGTAAGCGCTTTCGCTTGATAAGCTTCATCAGACAATAAAAAGAATTCACCCATAACAAACAGATATATATATCGTATTTCAAATATGAGAGAACCAATCAGTGAAATTCATTAATAAAACCTTAAAGGCACATAAGTACAAATAATACAAATGTAATAAATAACTATCTATATAGTATAATGTATTAAAAATGTGACATAAAAAGCACATGGAAATTTTTTATACATAAAAATAATCATTCAAGTCTATAATCGCTCACTTATTATTTCTACGTTTCCTAAGAAAGGGCTTAATAGAAGCCCTTTCATTTAATCCCTTCCCTTTGTCTGACTTTAATCTAATAATCCACTGGCTTTCTATAGTCTCAGTATAATTCCTAATATCACCTTCACGTACATTAGGATGGATCACAGTTAGAGCCCTAAATAAAAAATTATGTGTGTCACCACATCGAACAACTTGCTTGGCTAATGCATTATGTTCAGAGCCTTTCCTAATATGGTAGGTATGCTCATGTATTCTATCTTTAAATAACCTATTTGTTTTTCCAACATAAAAGCTTGAGCAGGCTTGACAAATGGCCAAGTAAACTAAATGTGGAGTCATGCAGTTAGCTGAGGCAATAGTTTTAAATGTCCTATTAAAATCAGGATGCAAAAATTCATCACTAATATCTATGAAAGAGCAAAAATTACATTTACCACAAGGTACTGTATGTTTCTGTCCAGTTGTCAAATTCATATCATTAGGATAGCATAGTAGTCTTTTTAGATTCTTTTTATTTCTATATAGAAAAGATGGTTGCTCACCCACTACCTTTCTTATATTGTCATCTGTTTGTAAAACTGACCAATGTTTACTAATTATCCTTCTAATTTCCATATGGTCAGTAGTATAAAAGGAGGGAAATTTAACAAAAGAATTAATAGTTGCTGGATCAGCAGGAGTATTGGTAATAACTGGTCCAAAGTAAGGTGCAGCCGTACCAGAACGTAAGGTAGAAATATTATGTAACTGTTCATCTACTTCAGGTTCTCTATATCCTCTTTCCAACAAATTCATCTTAACTCTCACTAATTCATCTACAAAACCTGGGTCTGTCGAATTCATCCTAGAGGAACATATCCCTTGACCCTTAATAATGTTCTTAAAAACATAAGGGGGGTACATACTAGATCTTAATAATAATGTATTTACATAATTCTGATGAAGTCTAAGTAGTGAAGACGAAAGCGCGCTTAATCACCGTTTTTTATCACTGTTCTATGTTATTTTCGTGGTCTATGTGGTTTTTATCGTTGTTGGATCAATAAACACAGTTATTTGGATCTACCGAGTGTTTTGAACATTATATGTACTTTTGACCTGGTGACAAACTTTGGCTTACAGCTTGGAGGACAGCCCTTTATGGTACAGCGACGGACTTCTTTATATTTTTTGTAATGTATTTACATAACATGGTTTTCTGTATATTCCAGTATTAACCCCATATA
>NW_025053897.1:0-9153 GCF_019279795.1 Protopterus annectens
AAAAAAAGGTTTTTTTTTTACAAGGGGAAACCAATTTAACTGCAGGGCTGAAGAGACCCCGGGGCCCAGATAGGTTGCAGACCCGGGGTTTGTTGACAACTGTATTTTATTGCACTTACGACATGGGTTTGTACAGACTTTTAGATGCCATTGTTCCCTAGTTCTTCTGATGTACATCCCCTGCAGTTTTAAACCTTGTGTATTTTGTGGCTGTACCCATTATGTGGGGGGCATTTACTCCGGTGTCTGCTATGCTTGCTGTGACTGGGTGGCGTATAATCACAGGTCATGTGTATTCCCCCAAAAATATGTTTCCAAATTTGGCAGTCTGCCTGTAGTTTGCCCAGTGCTTTTGACATGCCTGGCCCCTATTAAATACCTGTGTGCTGTTATGTCCAGTTATTTGCAGGACATCTGCTGCCAGGCCAGCATAACTTTTGTTTTACTGACAAAGCTTTTATTGCAGTGTATGTCATTCTCTACTGGGTATTTGTCCAGCCAGCAGCACCAGGTTTATGTGTCTGGAAGACTGGGTGCAGGCATACATGTGGGGCAAAACCCCCAGTATTGTTGTGATATACCCTTACATGGCTAGTAACATCCACATTGGGACGGCCCTTTGCATGAAGGGGACATGTGCACACTTCTGGACTGACCACAGGTGCCAGCTGTCCTCATATAGTGATCATACCCCTGCTGTAGTAAGCATCATTACTGTGCTAGCAGTGGGTCCATACTATGTCCCCTAGATGCCCCGGGGAATGGTAAAAATGTACAGCAGATCCCCCCACCCAAATGTCTGTAAGACCCCCCTAAAACACTGGAAAAGTCTACATATATACCCTCTCCATGCCCCTTACATTTTTGGGATTTTGGTACTGAGGTGGACCCCTTTTGTTCTGGACTTTGGTACTGATACAATATCCATATATCATGTAGATATATAAAATATACATACATCATATATGGCCATATACATATCCACAAAAATTTTGGGGGATTTTTGCAAAAACATATAAATACCAAATACAAAACCCGGCTTCAAAAAGTGGCAAGCATCTGATGTCATTAAAAGGGGGATCCATTATCTGGTTTGACAGGGTATAAAAAACCATGATGCTCCAGAGATGGACTGCACATGTTGTGGGATTAAAGTTACTGGCTACAGCCCGGGCCCCCCCTATAGTCCCCAAAATCTAGGCAAGGTTAAAAGGGAAAAACCACCACTGAAACAGATACAAGCATGCAAAACTGCCTAATGCGACTCAATGTTGTCTAAACCTAAAAAAACCACCCCTTTTGGCCACAAAAGGGGGAAATTTTATTTGTGCAGTACCTGGGACCTGGTGCAATGCTCCAGAGATCACACCTGTAATACCTCCTACAACCCTTATCCCCCCGGGCAACAAACCAAGACCATAACCCCACTGGGGGGGGTGTCCATATTCACCAAGGTCATTACCCTCCAGCCTAGTGTCAAACTCAATGCATCTGAGAATAAAGATGCAACTAACACTATGTTATACTGCAACCCAAATTAAAAGCTGCCTTACCCCCTCCATGGAAAAAGGGTTTCCCACCCCCACTACAAAAAAGATACAATCAAACACCAAAATGGGTGTTTCCCAAAATACTCTGCCATTAACTGGGAAAGACCTCATGTACCACCACCCCCAAACAGTTCTAAAACCCCATATTTTTAACCCCTGGATCAAGTAATCCATTGTTCAACCAGGGTCTCCAATACCCGGACCTGGTAAACCAACATGGGTGTCAGATGCCCCACACCAGTGGCCACCTCTCATAGGTCAGGTTAAACTTTAGGTAATCACCATTGACATCCACATCCCCCCCCATGCCAGTGGATCCTCCATGAATACCCTCTCAAACCCATGCCATTACTCAAGTCAAACATGAAAAACCCTTTGGGCACCCATGGAGGTGGGAGCTGAACGTAACCAGAACTTACACTTTGCTGGCACTGTGTGTAACATCCATCATGCATGCATTGCACCATCCCATAGACCCATAACACTGTCCTCCAAACAATAGTCAATCTTTTGTCTATTGCCATGAACAGTCTATACAACAGTTGAGACACTGTTGCAGTTAACAGGATAATCCCAAACGGAAACTGTTTCATTAGCCTCAGCAAAAGTTGCTATCCCTTGAAATCCACCATTTGTTACATAAATACACTGCCATAGAACTATAAAGACACCCACAAGTCATTCTATAAAGGTATCCAGGATCTATACCAATGCTCAGGAATTGCTCAGTTGCCAACAGATTGGCATTAAATATTCTGATTCAAAGGAGTGTTCCAATATCTGGGCAGACCGGTTTAGTGCCACATTCAGCCTTCTTCATCCCCCTAAGGGGCACATCTCAGTAACAATAGGTTCCCAAATTCCAGTAATCTTGGCCACACCATATTAGCCTGTCCCTGCATCGATGTTATGGATGACAGGGATGTGGCACAGGTATCATCATATGCACAGAGTGTGTTGCTGGTGTGCCAGAGACCGAGGGTGGTCCATACATGTGTCACCATGTGTGCAGGTGAGGGGTTTGTTTCTTTGATTGGGTCATGGTGATGTGGTGTGTGTCGGTATGGGGTCACCCTAGGTGTGGTTGCATAGTGTGTGGATATGCATGCACACAGTTCTGCCATGTGGCTGCCCTATATGGGTGTTGTTGGACAGCTGCATACCATACCATACCTGGCAGGGTGTGCAGTTCACTGCCTCTGGCCACAGACACGATGGCTGTGCCTGCTAGCGGTTCCATGGGCATGTGCAGATACAGAACTTGTGGTGCTACTCTCCCTGGATGATGACAGATGTCCGCTGGAACCATATCCTGCCTGAGATCAAGCAGGGCCAGTACAAGGCCTACTGTGGTGGGAGACAGCACCCCTAGTAGTGTGCTGGGCTACACCAAGTACTACGGGAGCGGGCAGTTCGACATCCATGTTGACTGCCAGCTGCTGGTGTTTCTGGCCTATGACCACGCGGCCATTGCACCACTCCCACCACAGGTTCAAGCACAGACATACCACAATCGAGGAGACCCACCATCTATCCATGACCTCGGTCTGTTCATGGTGGGCAACAGCAAGTTCATGGAGGTTGCCACTTACAGCTGAGAAAGCAGACCTCTGCAGCCTCAGGTTCTGGTGAAATTTCCAACCCTGTGCCTCCTTTTGGTTTGAAACATGCTCCTGGTGGTACCAGTTGGGGCCCCTCTGGGGGCATGATGCCCCATCCCTCCCACCCCGGTACATCTGCTGATGTGGTGGCCTCCCGGACATCCAGTTTCCCAAACTGTGACCTGACACAGTTGGCATGGACACCCCCTTTTCCTGGTCACTGCCAAACCCAACTGTCCTTGCTAGGGCCCAAATGTGAGGGGGTTTGTGGGGGCACTGTAACTGTGTGTGGGGCTTGGGGTGGCTAGGAGGGTGATGACACAGGGCAGTGTCATCCTCAAACCCCACCTGTCCTAACCCATCATCATCATCGTGTCTGTACAGACACCTACCTCATTTTGCATGCAGGAGGGACCCTGACCCCCCCTCCCCCCAAAAAACCCTTTGGGGAAACAAAAATACACCCCTTTAAGACCCCTTTTTTTTTACAGCATTTAAATTAAACCCAGTCCCCAAAAACACTAAACACCCCCAAACCTTCCCCCCACCAATTACCCCCTGCCCTTTTCCCCCCCCCTTTTAAACTTACCTCCCTTTTCCCTGGTTTACGGGGACAGTCCCAATTTCGTTTACAATATGTTCCCCCCAATCCTCCCAATTGGCCCCAAAAAAATAAAACTTCATTCCCCTATTTTTAAACCCATTAACCATTTTTCATTTCCTCTCCCAAAAATGCCCAAAAACCCCAATTTTTATCCAACACTGCCTTTGTTTCCATAAAAACCCGGTTGGGGTTGGGTATTTTGTCCCCAGGGTCATGTGCACCAAAATTTTCCCGGGGTATGCCATCGGGTCCCCCCACCTTTTGGGTTGGGCTCTACACCCACAAAAAAGACACCCCAAGGTCAACACATCTTCTAAAACCATCCACAATTTGCAAAAAAAACCCAAAATAAACAAAAACAAAACCCCCAACACTCCTAATGTGGGTTTCCCCCCAAAACTTTGTACCAAGTTCCCTTTCCCCCTTCTGCGCGGGCAAAAATAGGGTTTTCCTTTAACAGCATGCCATGCAACCCCTTTTATGCTTCATGCCGGGAAATATAACAGGTTTTTGGTGCCAGGGGCCCCTTTTGTGGTAGGTGATAACCCCTTTCCCTTTTTAACAGGGCACCCAAACAAAATTTTCCCCTTCCCCCCTGTTTGCACCCCCCCAAACCCACCAACACACAAAAAACCATTTTTTGCATTTGTAAACTTTTCCCCCCTTATTTGTCAGCTCCAAGGGGCTAAACAGCCCCTAAGTGTTATCCCAACTATCCCTGGGTGATATGGGCGTTTTTGGTAAAGGGCCCTTTCCCCTTTTAACACCCCCCCAGAACAAAGTGATTTTGGACCTTTTCCCCCCTTTTAACGGGCCCCAACCACGGGGAAACCTTACCTTTGGCTGGGGTTTTTTGCCCTCCAATGCCCAACCCTAGGGTTTTTGCAATCTACCTGGGAATTTGGTGAACAATTTTTGGTCCGATGCTGTTTAAAGGGTTAAAACTGCCATGTTTCCCAAAAAACCTATTTGGCAGCCTTCCCAGGCCGGGGGGGTTTTGCCCACACATGTCCCAGTTAGGGGGCCCTCCTTTACACCCCTTTGGGGACACATTGGGGGCTTTGGGACAGGATGTTTTTTCCTTGATTTGTCCCTTTCCCATGGGGGTGTTTTTTCACACATGTCCCTACTGTAGGCCTGTGTCCTGCCATCCCCATCCCTGTGGACACATTGCACATTGACAGGATGTTAGTTATCTTGCATGTGTTGTTGTCCCCTTCCTCCCCACAGGTTTTCCTGTAGGCAGTGCATTTTAAACAGCAACAAAAGGGAACGGAAGCATGCAGTAGGGTTTTGGTATTTTGATTTGGGCTTTTAAACCCCCCATTTTATATTTAATCCCCATGTTTTATAACCTTTGAACATAACCAAACTCACTGGCTACAGGCTGCTGCCATGGTGGAATCCGGGAGGGACCTAAAAAAGGAGTGTGAAAAGTTGATGTCAGTGGCCACAGCTGTGGCTTTTTAAAAAGGGTGAGGCAGCATTATGTTACATCAACAGTAGAATTCCACATAATACAGCTTATGCACAATGTTTATTACTACTACACAGCAACAGACTTGTATATGACATCTCAAATTTGCATGATGTACCTGTACAGATGCAAGCATACACAAGAGTGGGACTGATGTGCCCTGGGGCCTTACCTGTTTTCCTCAGCTGGTGTGTCGGTGGCACCCACCTCCACAATGTGCCCTTCCAGGTGTTGTTTGCGGGGCAGGTGCCACAAGGCTGCTGAGAAGCTCCCCCACGGGGGAGGGGTGGATGGTGGGTTTCCCCTTTTTGGGGGTGGTCCCCCGGGGCAGCACTTTTAAAAATGGCAAAGCAGGTCAGTGCAATGATCCCGGGCCTGCTCAAACTGTGGTTATGGGTCCGAAACATTGACCCTGTGGAAATAGTTTTCCCCAGGGTGGTCCCTCCTGCTGATCTGGGCTGTCCAGCCAAAAGCTTTCAAATGCTGTACCAGATGGTCTATTATCACCTCAGTTTTGGCCCGATAATGGAGGAATGTGTGTTTCCCCCGGAAGACATAAAGATGGAAACAGGTCTGAGCCCAAAAGCTTACCATAGTTCTTAATACACATATTTGTCTCCCCACCATATCAGCTACAACAAACCTTCACAGAATGCAATTGGGATGTCGGGCTTTACCATTGGGACATATTTTTATTTTCCAAGTTTGTGCTATGTGTTTTTCCATTTTTGCTATGTGTTTGTAGCCATGCCCTTTGGGGGCACTATCTTTTCTGGCCTTTTCAAAACTATTTCACCTGCATGCCATTTCAGTGCCACTATCTATTTTTATTATCTATATATTTTTATATATATATATATATATATATATATATATATATATATATATTTTTTGTGTGTACAAATGTGTAGATATATCTTTAGGTTGTTTATATAATCTATATGAGTGTCTGTGTATCTGTAGACATAAAGCCCCATTCTATCCCCACAGATATGTGGGGTGCATACAGACATCTGGTCCACATTCTGTAACCTTTTTTCATTCACAGCTGCACTGTTCTGCCTTGCTGCAACACAAACAGGTGTCACATGTGAACACAGACTAACATTAGGGTGGTAATATGGTGAGAGATTGCTGGTAAGCCTATTATACACCTATGGCGTGCATGCTACATTACACATTAACATGACTGTCCTGCAAGGGGGTGCTCTGACACCCATGTGTCTATCATGATGGCAGTACTTCCACCACCAGCTATTGCCACATTTAAAATAAACACACAGATATTATCATCTTTGCCCTTCATTTTGATCTGCGCAGTTGGCGGGTATGTCCCACTGCGCACAGGGACAGACAGTATTGTCCACAGCAGTTGTTCAGCAGAACATAATTACAGGGACAACTACAGATGGCACATATCAAACATTCAACATCATATATCCTATTAATCTATACCCCATACTCATTCAATTACATACATGTATGTTTTACATACCTTTTTTCTGATGGGTGTGACACCTTTCTTTTTTGGTTTTTTTTATTTTTTTCAGGGGGTGTGTGTGTGTGTGTGTGTGTGTGTGTGTGTGTGTGTGTGTGTTTTTTCTCTCTATCTCCACTAGAAAAATTGACTGGTTTAATGGATTGCAGCATGGCTTTTGTAGGTGATGCATATGATCAGGTGATTTTCCCCGCACCAATCAGTGTGCAACAGTTGCTAAATCATGCAGCCTGCTTTTAGTGTAGTGATTCAGATAACCACTGCTCATGGCATTTATTATACTACTAAAAAGGCCCCATTTCCTTTCCAAAAAGGACCCTTTCCCACCCCGAAAAATTTTTTTTTGTGCCCCGCAAGGGACAAAATGAGGGGAATTTCCTATCTCCCCTCCAACATCAAAATTTTTGGGTGCTTGGGGGCTTTGTTTGATATGGTAGTTTGTTCCAGAGTATAAGTCTCAACGTTATCCCTGCATGTTCTGTTTATTGTGGTGACAATTTGGGCTCTGAGGGGTGCTCAACTGGGATTTCTTTAATGGGCATATTTAAAAACTCTGGGTTTGCATAGCTTTGTGTGCAAGATCCCCCTAAGCAGGCATATCCATATGTTGCAGTTTTTAATTGGGCATCTGTTTTGGGAATCCTCTTTGTGATATTTTTTGGCCTTTGTTGTTGTAAAGTCTTGTGATTTTCATCCAAACATTACTCTATAATGGGGCTAATGGTGAAATAAGGGCAATGATCTTTTTTGGGTGGAAAAATTTTTGATGGGGTGTGCCAGGTAAGGTTTTTGCTACTGTGGCTGTGATTATCGGGGACTACTGTCCCCCTGTGTACTCTTAACTGTCATGGCAACCCAGTGCTATAATTTGCTGACTCATGTGGGTGTTGTCCCTTAACTTTTCCAGTATGGAGGACATCCTTCCTGTATGTGGGCAGCAGTGTTACAGATGGCAGGGTACCTCTTACAGAAGGACTTGCAGACACAGGCCAGCTACACATTTGTAAGAGGTTCCAGACCTACAGACAGAGTGAGTAGTGTTATGTGCATTGTATATTGCTGGTCTTGCTTTGTTTGCATGTGTATAGTAGTTTTAGATGGAATGCAGCCTGTCTGCATAACTCTCAACAGTGGGCCTATCCACATGATGGCCAGTGGATTGTCTGTTTGCTTTTGCCTGTGCAGCACACAGGTCTTGTCCTAGATATATCCCCAGCAATCTGTCTGTTGGATGCTATCAGTACATGGCTACATCCATTTGTGTTTCTGATGTCTTATTTCTGCATAAGGGTATGTTGCAACAAATCCTGTAACACCAGCAATTTCGGGGGTGTAAAATTGTGACTATGGCCCTTTTTTGTTTCCTCCACATATATGGCAGGCTTTGTCCTGCTGTGATATGGTTAGGGGTTGGTAGGTAATGGCCTATCATTATTTACTGCTAGCATTCCTGCTATCATCCCAGTCATATGGTGGACCCCCCATTTGTTGGTCAGGGTCCATACAAAGAAGATACATTGACATTACCACAAGTAATAACTTTCCCCCAGGGCTTGACTACAGGGTTAAGGGGTGCTGAACTACATGTGTTTTTTTGTTGTTTTTCTTGAAAAATCCCTTTTTCTACTTTTTTGAAATTTAAGGGGGCCCCGGACAGCATAGTTAAAAATACCCCCTGCATCTACTGTTTTTGTTTGGGGATTTTTGATTAAAAAATTTTAAATTCTATGTGCTGTAAGTATGGCATACATTATTGTTTGTACACAAAAAAAGGGTTTTCTGTGATACATACCTTTTTGTGTCATGTCCTTTGAATTGTGATTTTATGTGTAAATAAGTATTCTCTTTGTGGGGAAAGGTTTCCCACACATCACATTTCTGTTACAGGGGCTTTTCTGAGGGGGTATATTTTTCCCCGTACCTCCACTACTAATATTTTGGCTACTAATACCTTTTGTCTGTTTGTGTATGTACCTTTTATTATATATTTTTCTTTATATATATATATATATATATATATATATATATATATATATATATATATAAAAATATATATATTCCTATTAAAAAGAAAGAAAATTTTTGAATTTTAATAGGAATTTATTTTAAAGTTCATTTTAAATGAACTTTTGGAATTTTTTTCAAAAAACGGCCCCAGGGAAAAAAACTTGTCCTCCACTTTTTCCCTAGACTTTTTAGGGAGGGTTATAAAGGGGAAATTATTAAAAATTTACTTTAAAATTTATATGAAAAGGGGACATTTATAATTTGTGCTGCAGTCATATGGATTTTAGGTTCCTCATTAAAATAGTTTTATGACCCCTGTTTGTAGTACTAATAAATTCAGTACAACACCCCTTTTTACTTCCCAAAAGGATTTGATTTTTAATTTCCCCCCCTGAAATATATATTTTTGTTGTATT
>NW_025053898.1:0-9314 GCF_019279795.1 Protopterus annectens
GGTTTTGTTGTCCATTGGATGGAGAATTGCAGGTATAGGCCAGGGATTACATCATTATCACTGCTCGACGGGGGTACAGCAATATCATGCATATTTTATGTGATGCACAGAAGGTTTGCAAAGTCATCCTAACTATGGTGTTGTGTTATGGCTGAACCTGGGACGATGGCCTACCCTGTACCTATGGACGTATGAACCTATATCCATAGTTTGTCACATTTACACTTGTCTATCCCCTATCCTCTTTCTCATGTGTATATGTCTGTGGCACATGATTGTCCTCTGTATTACTTGCAGGTGTGCTGTCTACAGTGCACATACGTGATGACAGTGTATCTGTGTCCCTAACACTGTGTTACTGAGGACTACCACACATCCTTCACAACATTACATGCATATGTCCATTCTATTCTTCTGTAGCCTATGGGGGGGTGTTAAGGCAACAATTACACAAGTCCCTGTTTGTGCATGCTTCATGTTGGTGTTTGACCAGGCTCCGTTGCAGTCGTGTGTTGGACAGTAGTGTTTCTATGTGTTTGGCATGTGTTTTTATTGCCGGTACATCTGTGGGTGGTGTGGTTGGCACATGTTCCTCTTTGCAGGGACACCCATCCTGGGGTTTGTGTCATGCATCTGCACTTGGCACGTGCCATATGTCCTGTGCTATTCCCACAGTCGTGTATGCCTTCATGCAATACTACTGCGTGTTACTGGCTGTTTGTATGTGGTACACATGGTGATTGTGATGGTTGGCTTGACCTATTCCCATGCTAGAACATACACATCTGTCAATTACATTGTTTAAATAAGACTGTAACACTCATTCATCTTTTAAAAATGACAGTCAGTAACACAGGACGCTGAGATTAACAACGTTTTACTACTGTGCACCAGGGGGCAAAGAACTTTGCAGTACAAGTTTAGAGATTTGTTTTACTCAATACATGTAACAGCTGTATGAGCATTGCTTACAATCATCTTTAGCACACATTAATGATGTGGTCAGGCACAGGTCATTTACATCACTATAGTCCTACAATATTGTATTCCTGCCAACAGTGCTGAGGTAATGCTTATTAAATACTTTCCCATGAGGATAGCAATAGACCTTGCGAGCCACATATAGTCGAATTAGAATGTGCCTGTGGAATTCTGCTCTGTCACGGTTACTGACACTGTTTCCAGATCCGGTCATCACTTCATTTCCTACTAATAGGTTCCTTTGTCTCTCTGGTGAGGAGCTGCAGTCTGTGTTAGATAGAGCACACAAGGCCATCCCTACTCCAGTGGAGTGGGATGACGAGGTATACCTGTACATACATTAATGGCATTTTCTAACCCAGCAGATGACTAATGCTGGGATGACATTGCCACCTGCTGCACTGGTTACTGCCAGGGTCATAGTTCACCTCACACTGCAGCTACACTACGGGCAATTACATGCATGATAAGCTCTACTGCCATTTTGTAATATAGAATAATATGCATTACACAATATTTGCTTCTACAGTAGCAGGTCATATATATGTTTAAATATATACTAACATTCCCCATCCTTTGCTTGTTTCTATTCTATCCAGGAACATTTACAAACATTATTGCATTTTAACTAGGCAAAATGACATTGTACAGTTCCTGTATTATTAACAAACCGCAATGAACTTTTATACTTTCAATATAAAATTAAGGCTCTTTTCCCTAATAACCAATCGTCTTCAGCATGACTGAACCCCCATCCACCAAATGGTTTGGAAATGGTCCCGTCAGTGGGTTTGGGCCTGAGGATTTCCGCCATGAATGCCTGCTGCTATTTACCTCTGGGTGTCGCGTTGGTTTAGTTCTTCTTTTATGTGGTACTTGGGACACAGCGGTCTTCTTTTGATAAGCGCTGCCACGCATCGTTCTACACCAGGGTACGATGCAGTGCGCGCTAGCTGAATACATTCTCAGGACACAACAGTTCCCTCATTGCATACAGTTCATCGGTCACAGGAGTTCAAGAGCTGAAAGTCACATTGGATCATTCCCTCCTCACAGGTCTTAGACGACTTCCTGTGTTCCCTGATTGATTTCACTACCCACAAGCTGGGAGTGTTCCAGGCCAAGATTATGACGCTGTCACCTTCAAGTCCATATGATTCGAGCATTCGCTTATCTCTTGCAGACGCATGCATTTCAAAACAGCTTTCATTTCACCCACTGGATTGGTAGGGTTTCTCACGACTGTGTTCCCAGTTCTTGGCGGAAGGCTATATGTGTTATAGATTCAAGCTTCGCACTCCAGAGTAATTAATGCAAGTGTATGTCATGTGAGTGGAGCCAGATAAACCCCAAATAACAACTGGCGGACCAATTCCTCAGGTAAATCCATTCATATGCTTCTTTCCCACCAACAACATAACAATATTCTTCTTTACCTACTGATGCGGGTTACCTCTGCATGCTAACATTTTCCTGTAGTATGACAGAGGACTGTTTCTTGCAATTCAGGATGTTTCACGCACATCCCCCATTCAATGCTATTCCTTCTCCATGATGCTTCAATACAGATCATGAATGGTGCTACTAAGTAGTACAGTGATCTTTGGCTGTTATATGACATTTGTAAGAACCACAGTTAAGGTAAGTTACAAATACTCCCACCAACCTGAACTTTGTATCATGTTTATGACAACAAACAATTACTTTTTGTTGGTAACAGGTAAGTATAGTGCCACTTTGTCCTGTGATCTCACAGAACCTATATCAATGTGTACATATATACTCTATAAGTCTCAATCTATCCCCAAGGGGACAACATACATGGGAAGTCCTCCATATGATGTAGGTGGCTGGCGTACAAACACAGCAATTTAAAATGTTCATAGTCTGTACATGCACACGCCATGCCTAGGTATGTGTTGACGCTTTGGAAGCCACTCTGGGGCCAGTTCATCGCGTGATCACCATTTGTATCCTGCGGTATTTCTATGCAGGTATAGTCCCAGCACATGTAAATTGAACACAAAACATGGCGGTGAATAGGTGTTGCGTGATCAGTGGACAGTAAACCAAATGTCTTGTGGGGTTGCTTTTGTATTTCGCCGTTATGCAGTCTGGCCCGGTGACTCTCGGTCTGTATGGTATATCAGCTAATGTAGATGTAAATCAGACATGCATATCCTTTACCGTGGTTTGACAACTGTGAGGTGAACCCATGATGACCTCTCCACATCGTTGACTGCAGTAAGCGTTATGCTACAACAGTACCTGGTACAGACCTTCATTTACATTCCGGTATCGGAGAATGTCTGTTCTTTGGATAACAAGTGTGACATACACACAGGATACTGGTGTCAGCTATGCGTCCGCTTCGGGCTTGCTCTTTATCTGTAAAAGACTAACTGCAAAACAGTGTTATTGGTTAACAGTCCCTTCCTCATGTCACCTGCTAATGGGCCATCCCTCCGGCTCTGCATACATTACAGATATCCACTCTGGCACATGATATGCCATTCCACATACCTTACTGGCAAAGGTGAAACACTTTACATTTGGAACTGTTGTCATGCTCAGCAATGCTAGAGGTGAACAGCTAATGAAACTCGCCTGGGTGTCACCCACCAACCTCCTGTACTTATTTCCTCGGCTCACATTGTATTCACGCCACCAGTCATAAGTGCTGACTGTGGAAGTTATACATGCAATCTATATTCATGGTAATACAATATAATCCCCCTGCTGTGATTGTCTGGTTCTACTACATGTGTTCTATTGTCACTCGTAGCTTCTTTACAGTTATGCCAGATGTAGGATACTCTTTTATTTTACTGGCACCTTTTGCCACTGCTGCTGCATCCGATTCATGGTTGGGAATGCTTCTACCCATTTTGATTATATATAATGTGTAATCACTAAACAGTATCTGCTCCCCTTCCCATTTATTCAGATGTATGGACTCCATACAAATAGTACTGGAACGGTTACAAGTGGTGGTGTAGGTAAACTCACTCCCTTCGGGTTTTAAATGCTCCCTGTGCATGATATCTACTGCAAAATGTGATACGCTGCTCATGATGTTTTGCATGTGGTTCGTAGAATTCCGATATGTTAGGGTATTCTGTTAACGGGAAATGTACCATCCTCCTGTTGGGACATGTCTCTACTCCATGGCTCCACAAAGCCGCATATCTGAATACATTAGACGTTAATATTGGCTTTCGTGACACTGTGGATATGCGCGTATCTCCGTGTTCAAAGATTGCACGTTTCTCCGGCCATACCCACGCCGGCTTTTCTGCTTCTCAGAGTTGATGCTAGCGTTTGCATTGTTTGTAAAAGTTTCTACATCTTAGAATGTTTGGTCTGAGGGATTGTCATTCCCCATTCAAAGTAACACTTTCCAACTGTGAGGGTGGCTGATTGTCTTGCAGCCGTATGAGCTCATGCCTTTGCACCTTTCCTACTGTTATCCTGTTGCTTTCTATGACTCCGCACATTTACAATTACCTACTTTAGTGTAACTGACTGGGATCTAATGCATTCAAGATCAATTGCCGCATGATTAGATCGGCTTTACCGGTGGATGTTATCATTCCCTATTCTTCCACTGCTGCTCATAAACATGCACTGTACAGACAATATACTGACTATCGGGACATATGTCCACACATCACTTTTTTTCGCTACATACAAGCCGCTAACGCGCTGTTAAAGCTATCTATTCTGCTGCTTGAGCAGACACGCTACTATGCTGCAAGGTTTGGGCGCCTACAATCTCATTATCACATACCTACTGCATAACCTACTCTTGATTCGCTCCCCGTCAGGGACTCTGTCTGGCTATGATCCGGCATAATACTATTAACTGTCACCTCTGCATCATCTAAGTGTATCTCAGTGATATCATGTCTGTGTGTAGTTATTTCATCCATTTCAGATAGGCAACTGTGTGGTGTGCGCATGTACACAGGTGTCGGACGCGGACGCTTGATAGGTTTATATGTTGTACAACGCTCAATCACCATATGAGGTTGACCTTCAGTGGTACGTCAAACAGAACAAAATGTGTAGTGCACGGGTCAGAATGCTATCCTCTCTCTTGCGTTTTAATCGATCGCGAACTGGCATGAGAGACATTCTCATCAGTGAGAGGGTGTTATGTTAATATTAAGCAAGCCGGGGCCTGTACTGCTAATGGTGCTACAACAACTGCCTGGTACACAATGTGGCACTGACCATGCCACAGTGTCCAACTGCAATGAGTACTAAGCTATGTAGCGTTGTTTACTTCCATGCTGTTGCATCAAGACTGACGCCATATATCTCCTGCTATTACAGTCTACGGTCTGACAACATGTGTTATGATTATTATCGTGGGAGTCCTAATACAGATGTTTAAGCTATCAATCGCCCCTAGTCTGCAGAAAGCTGTTTCTGCTTACTGTAATCCAGTGTAGTATAGTGTTGTGCCGCTATGTGCGGCTATTAACATTAAGGCAGACAACAATACAGCCGGATTCAAAAAGCATTGTTTGGTAACCAGGTTTGACAAATGTTAGTCGGCCCAGAAAGGACTCTCATATATCTCTTCTAGTTAGTTTATGGCTTCAGTATGTTTGTGACATTGCTAACGCTCCTATCAGTCACAGCGTAATGTTCTACCCTACTTGGATACCAAGCATATCCCAGGTAATTTTGACCTGTATTCTCTGTCATTGCGTATTTTATGCTTGCTTACTTTATGCGCCCCTGTTCTGCCTTCAATATCTCAATAATGCTATTGTATCTTCTTCCATACATTGCTGCTGGGTAGGTGCCGCAGCAGAATATCATCCACATAAAGTAGAACGGACTGGCCCCGGGTGGAATAAACACCGAATGTAGCTAGCCATCTCCTGTGGAATATCGGTGTACTTTCATTAAAATGCAATGGGTATATTGCATTCACGTCCTGAATGGAAATGCACAGCACACGGACTATCTGGATGTATATTTTCGCAAAGGGAGTACATAGCTTATATGTACCACGGTAAGATACTCTGTAATGCAGTTCATAGCATTCAGTATTGCGGCAGGGTTCAAGAATCAGTCGGGTACCTAGGTATTATTACATGATTTACAGCTCTGTAACACTGCACCATCCTATCATCTCCTTTGTTTCTCCTCGATCAGACGACAGGTATTGCATGGTGAATAAATGTTACTTTGTAGATGGGGAATTCTCTGTGACTTTTACAGATATCTTCTGTGTCCACGGTCTATACACTCACGGGGTTGGGTCCTGGGCCTTTCCTGTTCCTGCATGAGGGTTTCGTACATTAATTAATTGACAGATATCCTCACTCTGTTCTAGTGGACTGTCTTCTACTCGAGTGTCCTCCTAGGTGTGTTAATGAAGTTCGGGATGTGGTTCTTCAATAGCTTCTGTTACATTTGGTCGCTAGATACCTCTGTTGCCACAGGATAGCGTGTGGGGATCTAGCCTCCCTCCTCAATGCCTTCATATCCCGGGATGCGGTGGTATCGGAGGTAGTGGTAGGGGCTGTCGCTACTACTGTATTGTTGCTTCCTTCTTCTGTGTACGATGATGCTTTCGTGATTTGTAGTGTTCTTGTTCCCTTCGGTTCACTACAATTTCAATCCACCTATGTGCATGACGGATAACCCAATTGTCGCTATGTTTAGTCGCCTGCATACGTTAGGGCTGCCATTTTTCAAATGCAACAATGTGGTACATTAGGTGTTCGAATCTGTAATTGTTGCCAGGTATGAACATATACCAACGGCCAAAGTACATAGGGACAGGATTTCAATTTTTGACAGGAGGAGTGCTACCAATTGTTGTAGCATTACAGTTAAGCTTATTCCTGTTTATTATGATATTTTGTTGTTCCAGATAACAATATTACTGTTGTATGCTACCATTTGAGGAGAGAGAGAGATATTCAGAAATCTTTGTCTCTGAGATGTTTGTGGACATTTGCCATTTGTTCTGCTTTGTTTGCAGAGACACACTATTGGCCAAAGAGAAACTATCCGCACAGGGTGGGACAGGTGTTTACTCTAGAACATGTGCATCACATTTTCAGGAATTTTAACAATGTTTCAGTAAACGATATTTTTGTCTACTATACTCATCAATGTCATATTTATTACCCCATTTTACTGACTATCTCTACATTATGTGCTCTTCATGCGATTGCATATACTTCACCGCCACCTCGGCCGAACGCTGATCACGGATCTGTTTGTTCACTCACCCTCCCATATCCTCTACACGCACTCGCTAATGCATCTTTCCTCTCGCATACCACGTGAGTATTCCTTCACTGTATCCACTGTAGTGTCTACAATACTCATTTTACTCTGCTGTGTGTTCCCCTGACCTATGTCCAGATTTAACACTATTTGATTGGTCTTCGACCCGCTTATCAATAAATCTCGTTAACAGGAAACACAATGTAGTCTGGTCCCTGATCTACAATGGAGACAAAGAGGTAAACACTCTTACCTGGAGCTCCTCCTGTTTAAGGCTGCACGCTTTCTTCTTGGGATCCAGTTTTCCGCTTTTCAGCCACACAGATCAGACAGTGGATTGCAGCCTTTTCAACACAACAATTCAGTCGGAGGTCTTTTTCATTCATGAAGAACCATTTAGTGCAATTTCTCCTACGTGAGATGTCTAAATCCACCCAGCTTTTGCACTCTGACCTGTAGCTACCAAGGGAATTCCGGATTGGCAAGGATCACAATGTCAAATGTTGTTAAACCAGACTGTAGTTATCAGTAGGTTTTTCTAATGACAGTCAATAACACAGGAGGCTCGTCATTAACGCTTTTGCGAATTGCCATTGCGGCAGGCAAAATAATATACAGTCCAAGTATGAGAGTTCTTTGTCTGACTCCTTATACAGTAAGCAATTCTTTATATAATGCTTCTACTAATCAGCTCTGCCCACCTTTACCGATCGTCACAGTGGGCATTCATCACTCATGGTCTGCAATAGTTCATACACACGTAAGTGCTGAGGTCGTTTTAAGACGCTTTTCCCATGAGAATAACACAGCCCTTGTAAGGCACCTGGTCAATTACAGTGTCCCTTCTGTGATTGTAGCTGTTTCAAGGACACTCGGAATGTTCCGGATAATAGTAGTCAGTTAATTTCCTTAATATCGCTGTTTTATCTCTTGGTAAGGATTAAATTGTTATCTTCGATAGAGCTCACAAGGTCATCCTCATAGGTGATATGTGATGTACATACATTAATTGTTCTGTAAACCCAGCAGTTAATTAATGGTGAGAGATTATGAGCCTGCTGTAGGTTACTGCCAGGGTCAGACTTCCCCATCACACTACAGCTTAGCTTCAAATAATTACATGCATGATGAGCTCTACCGCCATAATTGTATGGTACAATTCAATGCATTATATAGTATTTCGAAAAATCTGGCACTTCATATGTTTCTATAGATATTTTTCAACAACATCCATCCAGCTATATGCATGTGGTTCCGCTCTTACCTGCACTGTATTTGGTCGTCTCGCAACGCTTTTACTCCACATTTGATGTCCTAATTCTCTTCTTTGCTCAGTACCTCTGTTAGGACATTCTGTTTGTAGGTAATGTGTTCCGCTATATCTGATCGACTTCTCTGCATGGCTAATCATCGATGCGGTGGTTCAACAACCCGACTTGTCCACATGTGTACAGTTATGTGCACCGTGTCGTATGCAAACCTATATGGTTTGTACGGGTACATACCACATGCGGGATGTGCACATTCTGCAGACACATTCACATGCAGCCATTTCCATATCTGTACCTGAGGTGGGTTGATGACATGTGGGGTACGTATTTGCCCGCGTGGCATTGCCTAACACAAACATATTACCACATTTCAGGTATGCACATTGTGTGTAGGTGTATAGCTGCACACGGATGCTAGCAGGTTTGGGTGCACAGGTGTACATGGGTGGGACTGACATGCTACAATGAGGCTATTGTGTATTACATCGGAATGCATGCGTTCTGCTTCTGGATATTACACTTCAACATACGCCATCCAGTGTATGCGACAGAGACGTTGCTGGGTGTGGGATATGTTGCTATGCACATGTTTTCCTGTGTTTAAGGTATCTTAATTCCTTCCTGTTGTTATGTCAACACAGCTACCCGGCTATGTCCTCTCACTACTGCTTGTGACCATTCTGGTTGGCACCTTTTCCAATGCCCATAGTGGGACATGTTTTGTGGACACTTCGGATTTTGCAGGACAACACATACCCACGGCAAGTGCTGACAGAACTTCACTTGTTTGCCATACTATACGCC
>NW_025053899.1:0-10975 GCF_019279795.1 Protopterus annectens
AACACAGTAAAAATTTTTGAAACAGCTCAAGCCAATAGTTTCTAAAATCACTCAATTTATTTGAATGTACAGTTCCAGAGGTTCACATAAAATCACTTTTCAAGGTACCAAAGATTAAGTAAGCACTTTCGTCTATTCACATAACAGACTTTTTCAAACTAAACAAAGTCTGCTTGGAACAGCCTTTTTTTAAAAACCATTAAATGTTGATTAATAATTGTCTTAATCTTTTCTTAAAGACATATTATTATTTGTACCTAAATAACACTCATTAATATAATAAAAATAAAATGAAAAAACAATATGATATGAGGTAAAATAGATGTAAATGAAACTATTATAAGAAACTAATAAAAAACCTGTAAGTAAAAGACATAGGTGAATTCTGAGACAGGACTTTATAACTTCCTAACCCTTTGCTTTAAAACGGGTAAAAGGGACAAATGTTCATTAATTCCTGGGGTTCAATGGCATTCAAAATTAATTGCCACTGTAATTTTTTAGATTCTATCTCATTCCCCCAGTCTCCCCCTTTCGTGTTCAACCTACCTATTTCAAGTATACCAAACTTAAACCCTAAAAAGTTTGGACAAACTTGGGTATGTTTATAGAGAGCATTATTTTTATTCTCTGTGTCTATAGCATAAAGGTGTTCATAAATTCTCATTCTGAGAGGTCTTTCTGTCTTTCCCATGTAAAAATTCAAGTACCCTTGGCAAACCCCGATGTATATTACTCCTTTTGTATGGCAGTTCCCCCCTGCCAACTTAACAACTTGAATAGGGTCCCCTATCCTTAACTGACTACATTCCAAAATATGTGAGCACTGGCTGCATCTACCACACCTCGATGTTCGGTTTGGAAAACTTGTGTTTTTCATATGGTGTTCCGGCAAATATTTCATATTATTACCCACCTTATTGGTAAAAATTTTCCCAAAATGTTGGAAAATTCTTCATTACCCTCCAAAACTACCCAATCTTTGGATAAAATGCCCTGTACTTTTTTCCAAAGGAACTAAACTGAATTACCATGGAATGTGTAAACCTGGTATTGTTTGTTGCTTGGGTAAGAGTTCCTATTTGTTCCTGACCCAACAACGGCTTGCACCTTAATCCCCATCCATTTAGTACTTCTCTTTCAAGGTTCGAAGTCAGCTCTATTGGGTAACCTCTGTTTGTAAACATGTGGGTTAATTGTGCTAATTCATTTTCTAATCCACCCCTTGTAGAACACATTCTGGCACCTCTAATCTGTCCACATGCCAAATTTATTTTAATGTGTAAAGGGTGTTGACTCTCATACCTGAGAAAACTATTGGAGTATGTGGGTTTGCGGTACACCCTTGACTCAAATAACCTCAGTTCCTTATCTTTAATCAGACTAACATCTAAGTAGTCAATTCTCTATGAATTATATGTGTGTGTAAATTTAAAATATTCACAAACATTGTTGATGTAACTCAAGAAATACTCCGCAACATCTGGGTCCCCATTTCATAAAATAAACACATCATCTAGGTAACGTAAGTATAGTATCTGGTAATCAGGAAATTTTGTATTGAAGATGTACTTCAGCTCCCACATTGTCATCACGAGGTTGACTACTTAGATGTTAGTCTGATTAAAGATAAGGAACTGTGGGCAAAGCCTGTGACTGGACTACAGAAGGACAAAGAAACAAATATAAGTGAAAGGGGAACTACTGACCAGACAAATGGAGAATGTGCACACCAGAATAGATTTTGTGGTAACATAGGTGCCCTGCAGTGTATAGAGTCAGTAAACATCACCTGCAAATACACAACACACAGCCACATAAGTGGAGGTCTGCAGCAATTCTGAACCCCAAGCAAGGGACACCTCAGAGGCAACAACACATGAGAACCCCACAAACCTACATTCCACAGGCCATGCATAGCCCACACACCAGGGTCTTGCAAACACTAAGGCCTTCCCATACACCCAATGTATTACTCATGGAAGACCCCACTGTGACACACCCAGATCTGCCACACACCAGGCAGGATAAGGAGAAAGTCACAGTTACTTGTATTTCAGGTGCCATAATCTGTCATATCACATAAGCACACAAGTCACCCCACAACAGGTACAGATATCACTCCGGCCTGGTCCATGGCGGTGTGAATTATGTCAAATGTACCTCCTGGACTATAGGAAGACAGACATGATTCAACTTGCAGAATATGTGTCCTATGCAGGTATGTCCCTAGCCTTAAGCAACATCTTGCCCTCACCCAGAGTGATGGCTCAATACAAACAGAAAGCGATTGTCAGTAACACTTGGTTCACATACTGATGTCATCCCGGGGGGGGGGGGGTCCACTTCTTGGCAGCCTGGGAACATATGATCAACAGAATGTGCTGCCTTGCTACAGATGGCCTGCATCTGTCTCACCTGGCCTACAGCCTCTTGCAAAGGCCCATGCCTCACCCATAGTGCCCTTTTAGGGAATGTCATGGAGTCCATAACACCAACATAACACAGTCAACAAAATGCAAAGAAAGGCCATGCTGCTAAATGCTAGGAGCATACCTCTCAACTTCCCATAGAAAGAAATCTGGACAAAGCCATAAATAATGTGGTGATAAAGGCCCAAATATAGGGACATCTTGTAAATACTGCTCTTATAATGTTAGAAAGTTGATAGAATAAAAGGGTTTGTATTACCATGGAATGTCTGGAGGGTATGAAGTCTGAAACTCCAATGTCACTGTCATTATTCCCCAACTTCAACCTTGAGTGATGTGCAAAACACTTGCTTGAAAACCACACTTTTATGGAAACTGATCAGATATATGAGTCATGAATCTGGACATTCTGTGAAAATATGTACAGTTGAGAGGTATGGCTAGGAGTCTAAACAGGGAAATGCACTCATTGCAGGCAGTCTTAACCCTGGAAGATAGTGACATGTCTGCACTCACAGAAACCTGGCCCACAGCCATGGAAAGAAACACATCAGTACCTGATCAGTCATCCAATCACACAGCCAGACCCCAAAATGTGAGCAGACAAGCCAAAGGAGGTGGAGTATAAATATATGTTAGACAGACACACACCATCAGGCTGGTCAAACAGTCTGACACACACAAGACACTCCAAGTGGGGTCAACCATTGACAGGATCCCTATGCAAATTATCGGTAGCTACACACCAACATATCTGACTCAGGACACCCACCCCACATATCCTTTCCTCTACAAATCTGAGTTCCACCACCACCTTGACTTCATTGACTTATATTTCCCAACCACGGACTGGAAATCCAACCATGCCAGAACAGAAATGCACAGATTTTCTCCCATTCTAGCAATGCTACATCATTAGGACAGCCATTTCATCCCCCCACAAGATGTGATACCTATTTTGGACTTGGCAGTAACCAACACTTGAGTTAACCACTGCAGCTTTGCTGGTATCCCAGCCTCCTGGCAGAATCACATGCACAAGTCTGTGTCACATGTCAGCACCATCACCCCTGCCCCCCTCTAGCCATGGTAAAAGGAAGACATCCCACATGCTGATCACAACCACCAGTGGGATGATATGAACAGCCCCCTGCCCCACTAGAGGAACAGGCACCAACCTACAAATATACACAAAATGACTATGCCAGCATATATATAGAGATCCACGAAATCAGGAACACCTGACAGGACAACATCACCATCCACAAGGGAGAGTAAACCCATCCACAAGCATCAGCAATAAAGGAACAATATAACACAAGGATAACATTGCTGAACAGGACAAGGAAGGGGCAGGTGCACAATTGGAAGTAATCATCCCTTAGCCTGAACAAACAAAGAAGAGCACCACTTGAGAACCACCAAAGGCAATTCTGAGTCCAAACTGCCCACATCTGAGACAGACATTGGTAAGGCCTTCCTCACATATGTCTGAATTGCTCTGCAGATTTGTGCAGAACTGGTGGTCAAGGACACCACATACACAAATGCCATAGATATAGCCAATCCACTGGCAGACATATTCAGTGGAAATGTTATACTCCTGCCCCCATCATGGAAGCAGGCCATCCCCAGTACCTGAACACCCAACCCATATCACTAGGGAACAGGGCATCACTGCCCTCTCAAAGTCAAGACAGCTTCCATGGGAAGGGACCTCAAGAAGATATCCTAGCTGCAACCTCACAGGAACCATATGCATGAGACCTGGCAGCATCGCTTTTTCTATGCACCCTACACACCAGAATCCTGAGGATTGTCTTTGTCACAGTTGAGTTGCAGACAGCCACAGTCATCATTGCACACTGTTCACCGATCCAGGAAATGAAAGACCCATTGGCCTAACTAGCCTGATCTGCAAGGCCATGCAATGGATTATCATGGCTCACATTAACAGGGACATTGGCAAAATCCAAATGCATTACCCTACACAGTCTGCTATTCTCATGGGAGGTATGTCAGTCACTCTGGAGGACTTCCCTGAGGCAGCCAATAAAGTCATGGATGCGGGACAGATGGTACACTCTGGCCACCTTGAGCTGGCCAAAACCTTACACACTATATCCCATCTGGCCATAGTACATGAACTATGTCAACTAGGCAGCAATCCATATGTTACCAGATGGGTAGCAAGTCAGTTCACTGATAGAACCCACATATTCATAATAGGGGTAGCCAACTGAAACAGTACACCCGTGCTGTGTGGCATACCCCAGGGACTGGTCTGGGGGACTCTGGTATAGGTTCATAGGTGTGTACTAGGCTAATGGCCCTAGAGCCTTTACAAGCCTAGCCCATAGGATTACCCTGGCATTGTGCCACCCAACCTTAGTTCCCAGTGCCTCTGTCAAGTAGAGCCACTGGCATGATCCCCAAGGTGAATTTTCTATTTCCCATCCACTCATCAAGATTTCTCTTGAAGAGGGCCAGTGAGGCACTGCACTTGACATGTATGGGAAGTCTATTCCATAGCATGGGCAGTCTCTGGGTTATGAACCTGTCCCTCCAGCTTGTTCTGTTGATTGTAGTAATGAGATTGAGGTCTCTGGAGCGTGTAGTGTGGAGGGATTGGAATTTCTTTAGATGTAACATTTCTAACAGAGCTGGGTCAGACATGGCTTTGTAAGTCAAGCTTGAGATCACCTCTAAGTAGGCGATATGAGACAGAGAATAGTTGGAGTTTTTTTAGTTTGTCCATATAGGACAAGTGTTTAAGGCCTTAGATCTTCTTTGTAAGGTACTTTTGTGGCCTCTCCAGTTGTTGTAGGTGTCTAGTGAGGTACATGCTGAATGGGGCATTGTACTCAATGATTGGGATCAATCAACATAAAGAGTAGTGGGGAGATAATGTTCTTCTTCCCGGATGACCCTTAGTAGTGTCGATGACGCCACATAGAAGGACTTTCTGACCACAGTGGCAATGTGATGGTCAAAAGAGAGGTTGCTGTCAACCATTGCTCCCAGATCTCTTATGATGCCTTCTGTGTTCAGTGGACTACCATTGATGTGGTAATTCATAGGCAAAACCCTGGCTTTTCTCCCAAAGGGGGTGATGACACATTTTTTGGCATTGAGCTTAAGGCCATGGTTCTGACACCAGTCATTGGTCTCAGTGAAGCCTTTTCTGTAGATTGTCAACATCACTTGGAGAGTGAATTATGGATTCACAACTTGCAATCATCTGTGAACTTTGTCATTCAGAGTCCCTTCTTGATGACCTGGACTTCAGAGAAGTAGATACCAAACAGGAGAGAGGACCTAGGACCAAACCCTGTGGGACTCTATTCGGTCAATCAGCAGTCCTGACTTGGAGTCAGCAACTTTCACACTGTGGGTTCTATCTGGTGGAGCCAGTTTGCAACCCACCTAGTGATATAGGGTTGATGCCTAGCTTAGTGAGGTTTTTTCTATGATTCCTGGAGGGAGAATGGTATCAAAGGCCTTGGCCAGGATCAAGGTGGCTGTATGAACCATCCTTTGCCTTCATCCACATGGGCTCTGGTGACTGACGCAAAGAAGCTTAATTCAGGTTGAGCAGGCATGATCGATTCTACAAAAACCAAACTGTGTGGGATCCAGAGTTTGGAGGTTCCCTATATCTTTGTTTATTAGGTTCCATGACAGATGCATTCCATAGGGGGTTTCATACATCAAGACCTAGTTCTTAATAGCTAATGTGGCGATAGTTTCCAGGGTCTGTAGTCACTACTCCTTTGTGGAGAGGGATGACTGTAGCAATGCTCCATTCGCTAGGGACAAAGCCTAAGATGAGGCTATGATTGAATAGGGCACACAGGTGAGGTGCCAGTTTACTCTGTAGTTCATGTAGAACACAGCCAGATATATTGTCAGGTCCCATAGAAACTTTATTCTTGGCCTTGGACAGTGCTGCTTTAACCTTGGCTGGTTAACCTTTTTGCTTTAGGAGAAGGCTTAGTGGCCTAGGTACAGTACTGTGGTTGACGGGGTGTAAAGACTTCATACCCTATAGAAAATGCATTGTCTAGTGCAAACACCTGTTGCTTGTATCACTATATACTAAGGTTTGCAGAGACCAATACATGGCAAATTTAGTGTCAGACTTCATACCCTATAGAAAAATGCATGTTAATGCAAAACCTGTTATTGTATCACCTTTCTAGGTTTGCAAGACCAATACATAAAAATGGTCCCTAAATGTAGGCCTTTGTACCCTAATTAGTAATGGCTGTGTCCAGATGTCTGGCTCTCAAAAGTTGAGAGATATGGTGCCTAGTAGGGCAGCAGGTACCTGAAGGTCAGTGTACTGACAGGTTATAAAAGGCTGCCACCTTTCTGTGGCAGCACGTCAACATGTCACAGGCCAACAGCCATACCCCTGGAATGACAGAGGTTGTCACAGAATGAGCACACGTATGCCTGACATATCTGTTCTGCTTGTCTTAACATTGGGTCTATGTTATATATTCAAATATCCAAAATGTCGAATACCATATGGTTGAGCCCATATGGCTGACATTTGGAAGTTTGAATATATAATAAAAAAAAAAACCCACACCTTAACAATACGAGCAGGGGTGCAAGCCCCCTTGCACACCCCACACCCCCCTACTTAAATATATCAACTCCAAGACCACACTTCAGTGCAGAAAAGGGAAATTCTCCCATTTTGCACCGTACGGCACCATTAAAAGTCAGTCTTTGAACACTTGAAATGTCGAAGATATGGTCTTGACCATATGATGTTCGACATTTCCAGCATTCGAAGATTTGACATAGACCCTTAACATTGCAATCGCCGGCCCACTATTTGCAAAACAAGGAAAGGTCATGTCAAAATATCAATGGCAGATAGTGGAGAAGCAGCTGTCATACCCATAACAGAAAGCAAGCAAAAACCATACTGATCCCCCAACTCTCTATGTTTGTCAGAACAGTATTAACACCCTGTCCCCCATGTGTTGGCCTTCATCTGACTGTCATATATGGGCCTGTCCAGATCTCAGAGTTTGTGATGGTTTGACAGCTAGGCCAACATGTAGCTGCATAATAACATAGTAACAGAAACTGTCTGAGGACCACAGCAGATGTAGCGGTGCAATGATGGACAATCTGCTAAATAGCTATGCTCAGAGGTTTGAAGTCCATAACCTTGTGTGTGAGGTTATGGCATTTATCTTGCTCACACCAGAAGTACAAATACATAACAGCAGCCACTGTGGACAAAGCCTGTGACTGGACTACAGAAGGACAAAGAGACAAACATAAGGGGAATGGGAACTACTGACCAGACAAATGGAGAATGTGCACACCAGAATAGATTTTGTGGTAACATAGGTGCCCTGCAGTGTATAGAGTCAGTAAACATCACCTGCAAATACACAACACACAGCCACATAAGTGGAGGTCTGCAACAATTCTGAACCCTAACAAGGGACACCTCAGAGGCAACAACATATGAGAACCCCACAAACCTACATTCCACAGACCATGCATGGTCCACACACCAGGGTCTTGCAAACACTAAGGCTTTCCCATACACCCAATGTATTACTCATGGAAGACCCCACTGTGACACACCCAGATCTGCCACACACCAGGCAGGATAAGGAGAAAGTCACGGTTACTTGTATTCAGGTGCCATAATCTGTCATATCACATAAGCACACAAGTCACCCCACAACAGGTACAGATATCACTCCGGCCTGGTCCATGGCGGTGTGAATTATGTCAAATGTACCTCCTGGACTATAGGAAGACAGACATGATTCAACTTGCAGAATGTGTCCCATGCAGGTATGTCCCTAACCTAAGTTGGAACATCTTGCCCTCACCCAGAGTGATGGCTCAATACAAACAGAAAGCGATTGTCAGTAACACTTGGTTCACATACTGGTGTCATCCCAGGGGGGTCCACTGACTGGCAGCCTGGGAACATATGATCAACAGAATGTGCTGCCTTGCTACAGATGGCCTGCATCTGTCTCACCTGGCCTACAGCCTCTTGCAAAGGCCCATGCCTCACCCATAGTGCCCTTTTAGGGAATGTCATGGAGTCCATAACACCAACATAACACAGTCAACAAAATGCAAAGAAAGGCCATGCTGCTAAATGCTAGGAGCATACCTCTCAACTTCCCATAGAAAGAAATCTGGGCAAAGCCATAAATAATGTGGTGATAAAGGCCCAAATATAGGGACATCTTGTAAATACTGCTCTTATAATGTTAGAAAGTTGATAGAATAAAAGGGTTTGTATTACCATGGAATGTCTGGAGGGTATGAAGTCTGAAACTCCAATGTCACTGTCATTATTCCCAGACTTTAACCTTGAGTGATGTACCGCAAAACACGTTGGAAAAACCACACTTTTTATGGAAACTGATCAGGATATAGCGAGGTCATGAATCTGGACATTCTGTGAAAATATGTACAGTTGAGAGGTATGGCTAGGAGTCTAAACAAGGAAATGCACTCATTCCAGGCAGTCTTAACCCTGGAAGATGGTGACATGTCTGCACTCACAGAAACCTGGCCCACAGCCATGGAAAGAAACACATCAGTACCTGATCAGTCATCCAATCACACAGCCAGACCCCAAAATGTGAGCAGACAAGCCAAAGGAGGTGGAGTATAAATATATGTTAGACAGACACACACCTCTAGGCTGGTCAAACAGTCTGACACACACAAGACACTCCAAATGGGATCAACCATTGACAAGATCCTTATGCAAATTATTGGTAGCTATACACCAACATATTTGACTCAGGACACCCACCCCACATATCCTTCCCGCTACAAATCTATCTGAGTTTCACACATCACCCTGATCCTGGCTCTTATATTACCCAACCATGGACTGGAAATCCAACCATGCCAGAACAGAAATGCACAGATTTTCTCCCATTCTAGCAATGCTACATCATTAGGACAGCCATTTCATCCCCCCACAAGATGTGATACCTATTTTGGACTTGGCAGTAACCAACATGATTAACCACTACAGCACCCCTATGGTATCATCAGCCTCAAGGGCCACCCACACAAAAGTGTGTCATGTGTCATCACCATCACCCCTGCCTCTAGCCATGGTAAAGGAAGACATCCCACATGCTGGGGACAACCACCAGTGGGCCGATACCCAGCCCCCTGCCCCACTAGAGGAACAGGCACCAACCTACAAATATGCACAAAATGACTATGCCAGCATATATATAGAGATCCACGAACACTGACAGGACAAATAATATCACCATATCCACAAGGGAGAGTAAACGCATTCACAAGCATCAGTAATAAAGGAACAATATAACACAAGGATAATATTGTTAAACAGGACAAGTGAAGGGCAGGTGCACAATTGAAGTAATCATCCTTAGCCTTTTGAATAAAACAAAGAAGAGCACCACTTGAGAACCACCAAAGTACCCTGGAGTCCAAACTGCCCATATTATCTGAGACAGACATTGGTAAGGCTTTCCTCACATATATGTCTGAATTTGCAAAAGGTAGCTCCTCCCATTTCCAGCAACTGGTGGTCAAGGACACCACATACACAAAATTATAGATATAGCCAATCTACTGGCAGGTCATGGCTCAGGAAATGTTAAGCTCCCTGCCCCCACTGGCGGAAGCAGGCCATCCCCAGTACCTGAACACCCAACCCATATCACTAGGGAACAGGGCATCACTGCCCTCTCAAAGTCAAGACAGCTTCCATGGGACCTGAAGATATCCCAGGCTGCAACCTACAGGAACCAAGGTATGACCTGGCAGCATCATTATGCACCCTACACACCAGAATCCTGAGGATTGTCTTTGTCACAGTTGAGTTGCAGACAGCCACAGTCATCATTGCACACTGTTCACCGATCCAGGAAATGAAAGACCCATTGGCCTAACTAGCCTGATCTGCAAGGCCATGCAATGGATTATCATGGCTCACATTAACAGGGACATTGGCAAAATCGAAATGTAATTCACACAGTCTGCTATTCCTCATGGGAGGCAAGGTCAGTCACTCTGGAGGACTTCCCTGAGGCAGCCAATAAAGTCATGGATGCAGGACAGATGGTACACTCTGGCCACCTTGAGCTGGCCAAAACCTTACACACCATATCCCATCTGGCCATAGTACATGAACTCTGTCAACTAGGCAGAAATCCATATGTTACCAGATGGGTAGCAAATCAGTTCACTGATAGAACCCACATATTCATAATAGGGGTAGCCAACTGAAACAGTACACCTGTGCTGTGTGGCATACCCCAGGGACTGGTCTGGGGGACTCTGGTATAGGTCTGCTAGTGTGTGTAGCCAGGCTAATGGCCCTAGAGCCTTTACAAGCCTAGCCCATAGGATTACCCTGGCATTGTGCCACCCAACCTTAGTTCCCAGTGCCTCTGTCAAGTAGAGCCACTGGCATGATCCCCAAGGTGAATTTTCTATTTCCCATCCACTCATCAAGATTTCTCTTGAAGAGGGCCAGTGAGGCACTGTGC
>NW_025053900.1:0-8612 GCF_019279795.1 Protopterus annectens
AGCTAAGCGTGGCAGGTTGTCCAACACCTGTACAGTGCTGTGTAGATGTACATGGCACAACACATGCATGTACAGGTGTCCGT
Source organism: Protopterus annectens (assembly GCF_019279795.1). Classification (NCBI taxonomy): domain Eukaryota; kingdom Metazoa; phylum Chordata; order Ceratodontiformes; family Protopteridae; genus Protopterus; species Protopterus annectens. The sequence continues at coordinate 84 of NW_025053900.1, forward strand.
GTATGTGTGCAGTGCCCCCGCTGGCGTCCATAATGGCTGCATCTGTGATGCCTAGCGACATATACACAGCATCCAGGTGAACAGTAGAACTGTGCACATGGGACACGTGCCAACTGGTATGAACACAGGTGCAGGAGGTACACATGTCCACAGCAGGTTACCATCATCATGGTGTTTTACAGTGTGATGAGTTGACACACAGATATGATATGATGGCGGCTGCCTAAGGGTGTGACAGCAACACGTCAGCTGGGTGAGTGCCATGGTGCAGCGCAGACAGTACTGTGCAGATGTCGTACATGTCATAGCAATGTATGTCCAGTGGTATGCCAGTACATCAGTGTAAATGTGACCTGTCACCATCTTTATGTCTTACAGATAATGCCACGTTCAGGCTGCCAGCCTTCAGCCGCCAGGAGGAGGGCGTAATCATACCGTTGCTCCATGACAACTATGACCTGCTATTCAGCCATGTTCCACAGCAAGCGCAGGGGGATGACCTGTGGCAGGATATGTGCAGGAGGGTGAACGCGTGGGTGGCAACAACCGCACCTACCAGCAGATCGCCGACACTGCACGGACCTAATAGGCAGCGAAACAGCGTGCGCCGCAATGCCAGAGAACAAGGTGGAACAGGTGGTGGGCCACCAACCCAGCCCCACTCACACACAGGAGCTCCTGGCCAGTCTGGGGACACTCAGGGAACATCATGCAGAAACACTAGCTGCCATTGTGGAGGTGGGTGTCTCCCAACCAACGAGCCTGGAGATGCCTGGTAAGTCAGTCTTGCATATGTGTATGATATCTCCCGTGGGTGTGGGTGTCACAGTACCCCACATAATGTACCAACACATGCCAGGTATAGGGGCACAAAGCCGCATACTACAGTATGCTACGTTGTGTTTGCAGACATGTGCATACCACATGCTATCACACAGGTACAGATGTGACATGCACAGTGCTTACTGTGGCTACAGTCATGGATAATGTTTGTACTGTTGTGTCCCCTATACAGGTACCTCTGGCGTGTCGCACAGCCATGGGTCCGTCGGTGAGACTGTTTAGTAACAGGCATGTTACAGTGTAGATATTCCATGTGGCCAGGTATAACATGCACACCTGGGTTCTGCTCCAGTCACGGTATACAGGTTGCACCACCAGACACACGCCACCCATGTACAGTAGATACAACCGTAAGTATACACCAGCATGAAACCACAGTACCTGTCAGTGTGATATGTGCAGTCAGCTATGCATACAATGGTGGAGGTGTTCTACAATGGATGCATATGTAGTATGCATTGGAACACCATTTGTATGCACACAGTACCACATAGTGAGCTGTGATCTGGCCAGCACACAGATGTTACCAATGTGACATATGCCCCTGCATTGTGCACACATTGTGACACGGCACATGACATGTCCCACGCACATGGTGTTCTGTCTGCAATATTGTCACACCATGACATGACCTATGCCCAACATAGCAAACATCCACACTGTTGTCTGCATAGCCCTCTGGATTGTGACACCTCCGACTTGTATGGGTGTATGTCACATGGGCCACCACAGGGATGGGTACACAATGCCCATCACACACAATTATCCATGACCCAGTCAAACATGGCCATGGGTGATACCACAGGCATGTTGCCACACAGTACGTCAGGAGTGGATAGACACCGTTGCACATTGTCCACACATAGTGCGATCATAGCTGTAGTGGACCACCTGTACATGTGATGTGGTACACCAGACAACGGGAAAGCCTGTCTGCAGCCACTGGAGGTGCCACCAATGTCTACCATATACGTGCTGTGGAACAGCATGACTGTGTTGCAGACATGGCAATGCAATGCATCCATGTTATGCATCGCACAGAAACATACCCGTGTCCTGCTGCCATGCAGTGGCACAGTGCCTGTACTCCCCACTGTATAGCTATGTACATGGCTCACACCAACCACACCTGCACAGACATCTTTGTTACACATGCATTCTATCTGTAGCCTGTACACATAACACTGCACTGTGACACCCAGTATGATGCGGTGCATGTGGTGGGACACCATTGACACATGTCCACATGTTATCGCACATGTGGGTACATGTCAAAGTGACGCCAGCCATGTGTACTGTTAACCTGCCTGTGGCCACATGGTGTATCACAGTGATGCATGCAAACTACCATGAATGTGTGTACTGCATGCCTACTGAAATGACACCTGCTTGATGTAGTGTGCACCCCAGGGCAGTATGCATACTACCACTATTAATGTCTGGCCTGCATTCTCTGAGCTGTGGTGTGGGAATGCTGCATGCCATCTGCAATATCACATGCATAATGTGTCTGCGTTTGTGTGTGTTTGCGTGTGTGTGTCTGCGTGTGTGTGTGTCTGCGTGTGTGTGTCTGTGTGTGTGTGTGTCAGTGTGCATCTGTGGGGTGTGCGTCTGTGTGTGTGTGTGTGTGTGTGTTGTGTTTTGTTGCGTGGGGTGTGTGTGTTTTTCTGCGTGTTTTCTGAGTGTGTGTAATGTATCTTACAGTATGTCTTTGTATTCACGGGTTTAGGTGCTTTCCCCCTCCTGTGGTCCATCTGATGCTAGTGTCCCCACAGATACTAGCGGTGATGACCATATGCATGAGGTACAGGCAGGGTTGTCGGGGGCGGAAGCTGTGCCATTGGTTACCATCCCACCTATGTCCCCTCATCCCGCAGGTTCTGATGCCGACACATACCACATCCCCGGGTTGCCCATAGAGGAAGGACAGTCAGCGTCTGTTGGCATTGAGCAGGAATGTGTGGTGGCTACAGAAGGTGCGACACCATGTTGCCAGTGAATGACTGGTGGGGCCACACAGGCATGTGGCTGGTGCTGCTCATAGGAGGACCTCTGGCAGACATGCACCTGCTGTACAGGGTGCAGCAGCTGGTATCACCGACGCATGTTCCAGACTGTAAGGGGTGGCACAGGCAGGGTGCCGGGCAGAACCAAGAAGGGCAGGGCTGCAGGGGGGCAATCCTTTCCCCTAAATGAGAACATCCAGTCATTGGCGAATGCTCAACAGCAGATTGCTAATGTACTGGATAGGCGATTAGGTGAGATGGTTGGAATCCTCGACCGAGGCATGTCAATCCGTGGCGTGAGCTGTCTGTGCTGGAACACCTGGTAGGGGTGGGGTTTAGGCCCGGGTGGCGGGGGCCCAAAGCAACACCACCTAGTGTAGGTCGGCGTGGTGCCACCTCTCATGCCCACTCACACAGTGCGGTAGCAGCAGCGGTGCAGCTGGTGCTACACCGACCACACCAGGACACAGCAGGCCTGGCGTGGCCCGGGCCCGGTCCCGGGTGGACACGGTTCCAGCGGACATGTGTCATTGGAGTGGCCACTCCATACCTCCCCCCGGTAGTCCCCGTGCGACCCCAGGCAGGCATGGGTCACGGGGCCCGAAATGGACACAGTGAGCCATACCCTGCACTGTACAGTCTGGGGCTGCCAAGAATCCCCCGTGTAGGCATCACAGATGGCTGAACTGTGTACACACATACCCACACAGGCAGACACAACTGTAGGGCTCCACCACAACCACATGCATTCTGCACAGTCATGCCCAGTAAATGCACCAGCCCTTACACACACACATGATGTCATCCATTGGTACAGCCTATGCCCCTGGCACACATATCACCCTGTGCATATGATGAAGCCTCTGCCGCATCACTGTCATCAACACCCTTGGTGCCCGGTTATGCAAATGTATTCTGATGCACAGGGTGGACAAGATAGTGAGAGGTGTATGTGATACCTGTGTACGCATAGCGTGTGATGTGTATGTTGCAGTGGTTGTGTATGACAAGTGACAGGTGCATATGTGACGTGGGTGTGTACTGTCATCATGCAGCAGACATACCATGTAGTGCAGGTGCAGCATGCATTGAGCTGTGTACACGGTATGTGTGATGGTTACATGTGTAGCACCATGTTGGTTCTGTTAACCTGTATGCCTCATATGGTGTACTCGCATGTGCCTACTGGGAGCACTGTCATCAGTCCCCCATGTGTAGCTGTGGGTTACCCACAGGCACATCTGGCAATATCAGCATACCACATGTACCCCCCCTGCCTGGACACCTACATAGGTACATAGGTGCATAGGTACATACTAGGCTATGTGCCCTATGGCATGTGTAAGCCTAGCCAGAGTGTGTGTGGCATTCACCACCCCTTAGGATGAGGATACTATATCCATTGGTCTGCTGTCCCTCTGTCCAGCAGTGACACAGAGATGATTACTGGGGCATACCTGATCTCCCATCCCACGTCAAAATTACTCTTGGACAGAGTCAGTGAGGGGCTCCGCTTCACAAGGGCTGGGAATCTGTTCCATGGTGTAGGGGGTCTCTGGGTGAAGAAACCCGTCCCTCCAGCACATCCTATTTATATCCATGTTGAGGTTTGTGACTGTTGCTCTTGTGCCCGTGGTTGTTTGGATCCTAGGAGGTGGAGCATGTCCATGAAACCCAGGTTGGACATGGCCGTGTATGTCAGGCACAGATCACCTCGAGCACATGGTATGGAAAGGGATAGATCCGGGGTCCCTCAGTCAGGCAGCATGTGACATATGTTTCACACCTTTATCCCTTTTTGGGGGCGTTTGGGGTCCTTCCGACTGCAGGTGTCAGGTTAGGTACATTCGAATGTGGCGTTTACCCAATCATTGGTCTGATGGGTGAAGAGTACAGGGGTACAATGACCCCCCCTGATTGGATGTGAATCCCTTCATGACCAGGTGGGCACGTGGAATGTCTTCCCAACCACATTGGCAATGTGAGTGTCAAGAGGTTACCGACAGTTGGGTCCCCAGGTCCCTGATCACTCATGTTTAATGGATTACCACCTATGTGGAAATTTGGGGGTTAACATGTCTTTCCCAAAGGGTAGGTCTATCCCTTTCCCCTGGCATGTGCTTCAGGCCAGGGCTCTGGCACCAGTTATCCATTTCTATGAGACCTCAGGTGGATGTTTTTCTGATGGGGTGTTGATTATGGTGGCGGTTTGCAGTCATTGCATACCTTGTCTGCCAAAATCCCCTATGTTTGCATGCACATTGGAAAGTTGAATGCCAAACAGGAGGGGCCCAGGACTGAGCCCTGTGGGCCCCCCTCGGGCTTGGAGTCTGACATGGCAGGAGGAACACTAACGCTGTGTGTTCTGACCTTCATCGGGTTGGCAACCCATCGTAAACATAGGGTCTACATTTTGGTGAGCCTTTCTATGATCCCCCGTGGAGTTGGTTGACGCTGTCGCCAGGTCAAGTCTGTGCAAACCCCCATCAATGGCCTTAGTGCCCCCAAAGGTCGACCAGGTTCAGGAGGCAGGATCTGCCCTTGACTAAGCCGAGGGTTTTTTCCCCCCAATGTCTTCATTTATGGGCCATTATGGTCCCTCCATAGCTTTGCAGAAAAGGCTTCAAGCTTATAGGGCAGGATGTCCAGAGCCCTTAGGAGCACCCCTGGTGGGGTGGGACCACAGTTGCCGTATGCCATCCATCCCTGCCGTAGTAAGGCTAAGAAACAGCAGCCTTATGTGCGGGTTGAGGCCCTCATTGAGGTTGTGTAGCACCAGCCGGGGAAACCCCCTTGATGCTGTGTTTCTGCTTTACAGATACAGCTCTCACCTGGGCATTCGAGATGTTTGGGAGGCTAGACTCTGGTGGGATGATATCCCCTCTTGGGGAGGGAGGTATGCAGGAACCTGTCTGCCAGTTTTTGGCAATGTCTGTGGGTTCAGTGATCATTGTACCATTCTGGACTAATTTCCCGAGCATAACTGAGCTTCCACCCATGTTCCTACCATAGCTAAGGAAGGCCTTATGGTTGTCTTACGTGTCCTTTGCAAGTCCTGTCCCACAGGTGGCCTTGGATGATTGTATGACTGATTGTATGTTCCCCAGTATTAATCAGTGATGCCTTCCCTGGTAGTGATATTGCTCTGTCATGTAGTAGCTTTCACCTCTTGTTGTACGGTTTGTTTATGGCTGGGGTCCACCAGACCATGTGCCTGCCTTTGGTGGACAAGGTCCTGATGTTTTTGGGGATTGCTTAATCCAGACATTCCTGGGGTGCTCTGAAGGCATTTGTAAGGGTTTCAGCGGGTGGCCTGTGTTTACCACTGGCATGGGGGCCCTTTTAGGGTACCACACCAGCCCTGCGTGTGGGTTTTTTAGTGGTCTTCACTGTGGTCTCCCTTCCCGGTGTTGGGTGCAGGATGCGGATCCCAGTGAGATCACTATATGGTCTGACCTCACCTTGAGGGATGTACATCCTGTGTGGAGCTTTGGTCCCCATGTGTGATGATCAGGACTAGTATAGTTCCCCCTTGTGGGTATGGTGCATGGTTGTTCCACAGCATTGGTGTATGAACACCTGGAACCTTTGGTGTAGGGTGTTGTGTCCGGGGTTGTTCTCTTATGTATGGGTGGTTGATGTCACCCAATGATGGTGTTGTGAGAGCATTCATACTCCCAGTGTCTTCAGGAAGGCTGTGCGGTATCCTGGGTTTGGGAGGGTGGTCTGTAGCATGCAACAAACTGTAGGGCAGTCCTACCCATGGTTAATTGCACCTGGATGGTCCCGCTGCTACGTATTCTGCCAACCTGGAGGTGTGGGTATCCTTCATGGAAATGGAGACTCCCCCCCTTCTGTGTTTGGTCCGGGTTAGGGGCCTGAAAGTGAAAGAGGTATGACCTGATAGTGCTGGGGTGCTCTCAGGAGCCCTGAACCAGGTTTTACAGCACTGACATTGATGTCCTCCATACTGAGGAGGGCATTTGAGGGTCAGCGGGGAGACTACTGGCACTGAGCAGTATTACCCTTAGTTTTTCCAGGTTTGTAGTCTAGGGCGGTAGGTTTATCATTTCAGCCTTGCCTCAGTGGGCACTGTGGGGTGGCAGGAGCCTTTGCCAAACCTTGAAGACCAGGGGACAGGTGCAAGCCATCCTTGCGAAGGGCGTGGGTGTCAAGCATGTCATCCCAGGCAAGAGGACATTGGATCCCCTCAGACTGACCCCGGTAACGGGCAAATTATCAAGGTGACATGGACCCAGTATTTTTGGCATCATTCTTGTGAGGGTGGGATACTGCTCAGGGTCAGGGCATGCTGGCTGGGCTACACAATCTGGGGCCCCTCTTGTCTCCTTTCATGTATCCCAGGGTGGTATGTCTCGTTGACACCAGCATGGACAATGACCGTCATACCTGCGGGGAGTGACCTGAGTGCGTGTTTATGTGGCGGATTCCACCCCGGACAGGCAGCCTACTGTGATCATTCCTTGTTCAGTCGGTGGGTGGGGGTGTGTCTGACTATGGCGTCACCTATTACAAGTGTGTCTGGCATTGTTGTGGCCTTGGGGCTGTGACTGTTTAGCACACTGACATTGAGAACTATGTGTTGCATGTCCTATGTCTTGTGGAGGCGGGTTTTTTTACATGTTTTAACAGTGCCTCCGGTATGTTTTTGTGTGTTCATGTGTTTGTTTAGCATTTGTGATAGTCCATGTGACACTGGGTTTGTGGTGGGGGTTCCTTCCCCCCTTTGGTCTTGCGGTCATGGTTTGAAGACCTCAGCCCCTGTCTGGCTATATAGTTGCATCTCTCACAAATTTTGTTTGTGGGGAGGTGCTTGTCCGTGTCCATGAGGCACCTGTAACATTGCCTCAGGATGCCCAGATTCACCATCTGAACAGGAGAGGTCACTACAATTGACCCTTGACATGCCAGAGAATGTGAATGCATTTGCTGTGTAACTGGGTCAGAAGGGACCTATAGGGAAGTGGGTACTCAAGGGGTTCTAGGCTAGTGTAGTACTCCAAATATACATGTACTTTACCTTTTAGGAATACTTGGGAGCAGGTGCTGACTTTTTTGATAGAGAACAGACAGTTTAGATTGCAAGTAAAAGGTTTATAAACCTGCGGGGCACGGAGCCAGATTTGTGTAACATTGTTTACACGGTACATGACACACATGTCCCACATATACTGCACCTGGCCTGTGGGGTGCCACAGGCTATGGTGGACAGAGACATCACATACATGGCATGACACATACAGGTATGGTGACATTTTGCAGGGTGCACAGCGTTCTGGCGCAGGGGGTCACCTGTCAGCTGTGGTGCATGCTGTGCAGCAGTAGGATGCTGTACCGGTACAGGAATATGTCGCATTTCGGGGGGTACACCACTATGGACACCCCCTTGTGTGCAGATGGGGACACCTTCCCGTGTGGTCAGCACCCTCACAATACAATGCACCCGCCATGTCACAGGGGGGGGTTGCACAGGTGGCCAGAGGCTCACAACTATGGCATTGACAGGGTGTACAATGCAGCACCAGTACGGGATGGTCACCCTGTGTGGTTAGTGCCCATTCACAACACTATATCTGCATACACCCTCACAACAGGTAGCAGACATACACACATGTTGACACACTGACATGGTGGTGACCCCCAAAACCCATGCTACCAA
>NW_025053901.1:0-9197 GCF_019279795.1 Protopterus annectens
GTTAAATTTTGGGCTTTTAGGTGTCTGTTAAATGCAAAAGTTTCCAATTTCCTTTTATAAATATTTGTCCTGAAATATGCATTTATTTTTCTTCCCTTAAAATGTGTATTTTCCTTTCTAAATGGTATAGGACCTTCAGAAGAAAGTGATCTTGGCAACCATGTTAACAGGTTATATACTGTGAAAAGTCAGTTGCAAGATGTTGTATGAAAGCTGTGCAAAACTCTGTATGACGTTTTTCACTGAGATGGAAATTGAAATTAGGAAATTACTGTTTTTGTGTAGTATTTTCATATATTCAATGGGACGACTACAGATAACACGGCTACACTTTTTGTACTGAATTATTTTTTATCTTGCCTTTTCACCATTATGGCCAAATATATTTGTTTTGTGAAGTAGATACTGTAACATTCTCTCTGCTGGGTGTTCTTGTATGTTGCACCAATTTGTCGATATTTCTTCTGTCCCAAATATGCTGACTTCTTTATAAAAAAAAAAAAAAATTTCCAAAAATGCTTTGTCCTTATGATCTAATCTTTTAGTTTAATTGCTTTCAGGTGGTGATAAAGGTTCTGCGTTTGCTTCACTGAGAACAACTTTGGAAGAACACAGTGGACCATCTCTCCTCTTAGTTTACTCCCTCTTCAGGAGATTGCATATCATCATCCTGTTCGACCTGGGATATAATAGAGATAGAAGCAATGGTGGGTTAATCCTGTAGTGTCATGTTCTATGTTTTGTTTCCTTTGCTACAAGAGGAGTTAGTTCTACAGAATTTCTTGGCTGACAATAAGCATAAAAATCTTATTCTTGAGTGTGAATTACTTTAAGAATGTGCTTGAGATTTAGTTCTCCCAGATATATATTTCTGCATCTAGGTAGGGTGAGGTAGGTATTCTGTATTGGTTGGTGCCCTGATGAGGGAAGATTTTGATGACTTTATCCATTTTCGGCTAGGACGGAACCTTAAGCATAGAATGTAAATTGCTGGTGGTTGTGGGTCAATGCTGTATGCCCTAAAGCGATCAAAATAATGCAGCAGATAACCTGTGCTGAAAGGCAGCTTTACCAAATTGCTCTCTTGGAAGGCTCTTGAGTATGACGGTACAGGCCTCATCAAAATCAATGTAGTAAATAATTTCCCATTTCTCTTCTGACAGGTGCTCATATAGTGCTGGGTGGGTTTGTGTGTAAATTGAAGTGCCGAGAAGAAGGTCTGACTTAAAAAGTGGCCATGCCGTGGTCTTACATTCTTAGGTACATGGCTTCCTTCTGTTCCGTGGAAAGTACATACTTCTTTTACTACCTCAGAACTGATGGCCACACCCCTCATTTTTAGTGTGAAACTGCTGTGGTGTGGTGTGGGTTGCGTGTTTGCCTAGTCACTCATCAAATTGGGAGGACATCAGGACTCATTTAACTGAATCACAAATGCCTTGGACGAAACTAATGAACATTTTAATTGAACAATATTGTTTATACAGAAGTTTCTGCATAAAGGAAAATGTTACATTATGAAAACTAATGGGTTGCAAACCGGTACACCCTTCTTATTCTGTCTTGAACTCACACACGCTGTGTACTAAGTTCAAGCTCGAGTGTCACACTGTAAAACACTGTCATTTTACACAACAACATCAGGACATGATGACAGCCAATATAGTTTTGGAACAAATGCTAAGTGGCGTCACTAACTTTGATTTGGTGGTTCAGTGGGAAATTAACTAGAGTATACCAGAGTCATTATTGCATGTTTATGATGGTGCTGAAGTTAAGGTTACCCACCTCAGGGCCTTTTCTGGTTAAGTGGTGAGCTGGATGGTGTCATGTAGGACCACTTAGTGATCTTACAAATTAAGGCAGCACCCATACAGAAGCTGCCCTGTAACAGTCTATCATCCTTTTTTCTCTCTTCCCCACTTTTTGCTTTTTGCTGCTAGCCAATGACACTGAGGGCCCAGTTTATTTTAAAGCTGGAGGACATTTGTCCTGCCTCAGTCTCAGCCCTGCTTCTCCGGATGGGGGTTTCTTTCCCTTCCCCTGAAGGGGAAGCAGGTTGACTTACTGAGGCCAAGATCACGTCTCTAGGAGGTGTAACCTTGAGCCGCACTGACTCGTCATGTTTAGGCGATTTTGGTTAACTTACCAGTACCTTCTAATTAGAGTTCTGGTGGTTGCATGTGCATCTCTTCTCTACACTCTCTGCACTCACTTTCCCCTAAAAGCAGCCATCTTTTGGGGTGGCCCAACTTATGGAAATAAGGCAGATAATGCAATTGCTTGTGTACTAAACTGCCTAGAAGGTAAAATCATCATTGTACCACCGTGTTAAGTCCAAGTATAATTCAAGTTCATGAAATTAGTATTGTTTCAATGTTTGCCTAGCCAGAAGTGCACTTTGCAGCACCTGCATTGTATGCCTAGTAATGACTCCTGCAATTTGTATGGGGTTGAGATAGTATGATTGTAAAGTGTCATCTTTTAAAAAGGCCCATTGCTCCTGTAATGCTTAGAACTGTCTAGGTATCCTTCTCCACATTGTCCCTCATTTCTGCCTGCAAACCCTGAGTATTTCATGACTTTGTTCTCTAATATGGTAGACACTGTAGTCACTGGGTACAGAAATTTCAATGATCCAATACTAGCTTTTGTCTTTTAAGTGGACTACTCTATCTGGTTTTCTATATTTTTAACTGTTGCAATGAAGTGATCCATGCCCAGATGTAAACTTCATTTTTCTCTAATGCTTTGTGGCTTATGTTTCAGGTGTTCACCCTACTTCAATGTCTTGCAACACTATTATACCTTTCAGTATACAGTTTTCCACCATTAGTTTTGTCATAAGCCATCAACAAGATGCATGGCTGTTTCAGTTCTGTTTTACAAAACAACCTGCATTTGTCTGTTTCTCCCACGTGTTCATTGGACTTGTAATCTTCTACCTTTCATCTTTTGGTTTTAAATTCACCTCTCCGTAATCATTCCTACATTCAATCCAGATTTACATGAGGAGTTGTTCAAGTGTATTTATGTACATGCATAGTGTATTTATGCATTTCTTACCATCTCATCTGATCCCTTCACCTTATATTCTTTTTTGGCACATTCAGCTGCTGCCTGATTTTTATCTAATTCTGGTTTGATTTCCATTCCGCTTGACAGGGATATACTTCTGCTAAAGTAAGCAGAGAAGTCATCTTATTCTCCTCATGTTTCAAAACTTTCACTACATTTTGGGTCTTGTGAGGTAAGCAGATATGTCCACTAATGCAAATCTATATAAGTAATACACACATTTTGAGGAGGGCCATACCTCCTTCAGAATGGGAATATACTGCCTTAGTATGGACTGATTTAAATCATTTGAGCACAAAGCAGCCACCTTGTTTTCCTGTCCAACCTTCCAACACCTTTTTGGGGCCAGTCAATCACTCCCCAACTGGAAGTTAGTAGAGGAAGAGCAAATTGACTTTGTTCCTAGGTGTAAGCATGTTTTATTGTTGATCCTTCATCCCTTCCCAAATATTCATACCTCCTTGCTCAAGTTCTGTCCCAGACTAATGTTTGGTTGGTGCTGCAGCTTTCCTGCTTTAAAGTTGCCTTTGCACATTTATGAAGACCAAATGACAATATTATCTGAAAGTTTTGACCACTTGCAGTTGTGCATCTTAGACAAGGACTCCTTTATCAGTGAATGATACTGTCAAATGCTAATTTTGTGGTCTACTGCCATGCCATACATTCTTCCCCTTTCTACAGTTTGCCATTAATGGTTTGTTATTTAACAACAGATTATCCTTCTCTCCTTAAGGATACCATGCAATTAATGTAAGCTCTTCTACATATTCAGCGGCAGCTAACGCTTACTGACTCCCCTACCTAACTCTTTCCTCATGTCAGTAATTTCCTTCCTGCTCATTGCTCCTCCTGCTATTTTATTCCTCTGTCTGTATTTAAACCCAGAATGACATTCTAATATCGAAACATACTTCTCAACCTCTAAGAGCAAGAACCCTGGACAAAGTCATAAATAGAAGTGGGACCAAAAGGCCCCCAAATAGTGACTAAATTAATATGCTTACAAGCTTAGAAAATTGACAGAATAATAACAGGTTTGGCATTAGCATGGGTTTTCTACAGGAGTCTGAAACTCAAATGTCTTCTTATTAGAATATTTAATTTGCCAAGAAAACCACAATTTATGAAAAAATGAGACAAACATTGAATCTGTACAGTTCAGAGTATGATTACAAATATGTATTTAAAATTTGAATATTATTAGTTGATTTGACATAAGCTATCCACTTTTGCAAAGTCTTGCTATTTGCTGTGCATAACATATTCTTGATTACAATTCCTGGTACTCTGTACTGGTAATCTGTAAATAGATTTGTCTAAATATGTTTTGATTCTGTTAGCTTTCTCCCCTGGCCTCTGCGAAAATAGGCCATTACCTCAGACTTCTTGCTCAGCAAAGGACAAGTAAATGGCTCTTATTTCCTAATAATATTTCTAAGTTACAGGTTATGCTGATTGAATGCATGGAGGAAAACATCACTCAGAGTTACTACTGACACCAGCCTGAACCAGACAACAAGTCTGCCAGTGTTTTACTCCTATACTTCCAGTTGGTGTCTATAGACAGGTACATATGAAACTTTAACTGTCATTAAAATAACCAGGACAATGCTTCTATTACCAAATGTTGAGAATGAAAGAAGGCAACAAAGCAATTAATATTTCTCTGGATTCACAACTGTAGTTCCTTTTGTTATAAGAAGCATGAGAAACCTATTTCTAACAATGTGTTCCAAAGATGTCTCTACTTATGTGACATAAGAGATTTGTTCTGAGGATACTTGAAAATGCATAAATATCTCTGCAAACAATTTCTGGGTCCATTTTTGGGAACAAAATCAACAGCAGGCTCCTATATGACAATAAGTTGGTGAAAATCTTATTAAACATTTCCCAGTGTAAAAGTCTGTCTACCCAAAACTCTAAGTGTTTCATCTGTGGGAAATGCAGGAACCAACCCTCTTTGTCTTCTGCTTTATGGTCTGTTCACACAGAAATCTTACCTCTAGTGTAGGTCTGGACAAAGTCAGAGGTTTAATATAGGATGCAGAGTGAAGCTGTCATAGAGTTTTCCAAAGACTGAGAAGTACTGAAGAGCAGGGTATTCATTCTATCAGCTTAAAGATCTAAGTACCAACACCCTACCTCCAAATTTAAATTTGTATGTTTTGACAAGTAGAACAGCATACACAGTGGTAGACTGACGTCCTGGTGTATGATGTGGGTACTGAACAAGTCTGGAAGGAAAGGTATAATTTCCTTGTATCAACATTATACATGAAAAATATCTGATGTGTGCTGGGCATCTCTTCTCCTTTCTTAAACAGCTCATAATAAAACCACGGTCCCAGTAAATGTCATTCTTGTTCAGCTGGCTTGTGACTTATTCTATATGGGGGTAAGGTTTGAATTTTTTGATGCATGTTAGAATGTGTTTAATGGATGGTATTAACAATCTCCATTCTCCCTGACCACAGCTCAGTGTTTGTCCCGTCTCTTCACTATATGCACTATTTCAGTTCAAAGAGGCTGCAACCATACACCTGCCCATGTTTACCACCTCATGCTCTATCAGCCCTGTCCTTACAAAGCATTGCTTGATGCCTTACCAACAAAGCTATCCTGCTTCAGTAACTTCTGCAATATATATTCTTTTCTGCTATTACTTTTGTGACCTTAACTCAAATCCCAAAATGTATATTTCACAACTGCAGTACTAGCAATTTCTAGTGTCCACTCTGAGTGTGTAGTCCTTGATCCAGCATGCACCCATTTCAGACAAGCAGGTGTTCTGCACAGGAAAAAGAATGCATCAGAAAACCGGTTCTCATGAATTACCCAATACGGTGGTAGTCCACACTGAATACAGAAGACATTATAAGAGATCACAGAGACACAGGTTGACAGTAACCTCTCTCTTGACCACCACATTGCCACTGTGGTCAGAGTCCCTATCTGGCACATCTCATTACTGGGTTTTGCATGCATGCAGGAAGAAAGAGGGGTCCCCTCTACTCTTCCCTCATTAGGCCAGTCAGAGTGCAATGCCATTGGCATGTGCCTCACTAAATACCACAACAATTGGAGGCCACAAAGTACCTCATAAAGAGGACCCTAGAGCCTTAAACTTATTTATCGTGGACGGACTAAAAACTCAACTATTCTCCTAAGATAAGCCTACTTTGAGGGCAATCTCTTAGCAATACAAGCCATGTCAGACCCGTTCTGTTAGAAATGCTACATCTAAAGTAATTCCAATCCTCCACACCACATGCTCAGAGACCTTAACCTCATGCTCCCAGAGACCTCAACCTCATTACCACAATGAACAGAACATGCAAGAGGACAGGTTCATCACCAGAGAGGCTGCCCATGCTATTGAATGGAATGCCATACATGTCAAGGCGAGAGCACCTCACTGGCCCTCCAAGAGAAAATCTTAATGAGTGGATGAAATCGAAAATTCACCCAGGGATCACTCCAGTGGCTTTACTCGACAGAGGCACTGGGAACTAAGGATTGGGTGGCATGATGCCAGAGGTAATCCCTATGGGTGAGGCTTGTAAAGGTTCAGGGCCATTAGCCCATGAACCTATGAACAGTAATTGCATGCATAATTGTCAACATTTCAGAGGTTACATGGAGTTGTGCGGTGCATGTATAGATAACAATAATGAATGGAAATATTTGAATAATGCAACTGCAACAATTCTGTATAATTACAGATTCATAGTGTAACACCTAACACAACTGCCATGTGGCGAGTACACAGCTATGGTTTATTTTAATAGCGGTGTAATACTTTATGTGTGACCAAGTAATATACATGTCAAATGAAGGGATGTTAAAGGGAACATGACAAATGCCTGCTTTTTAACAGAGATATGCTTACCAGTGGAAAGAAAATGTCTACCTTCACTCTTACTAGCAGCCAGCTGGCCTTCAAGCAGACTGGAGGGTATTGTTGTGGTAGGGAGTCCGAGGTGCAGCCCCCCGGAAGCCTTCATTTTTATATACAGTAGTCACCAATGTAGGGAAGAGCTATTTGACTTTGTGCTGTGACACCAATTCCCAATAAGCCACATTGTAGGTGACAAAATACACCATGTTGACTGCTGTGCATGCTAGGGAGTTGAAACATAGCCTCCCTTGTTGCCTGCCAACCATCAGCCCCTATAAGCAGACCTGATCTCATTCATTAGTCTGTTATGGAGCACCCAGAACAGGAATAATGCAGTGTAGATGGTGAGCATGCAGACACACACTTGGACTTTCCTCACCCATATCCAGTGAGGCAGGCTATAAGAGTGTTAAGTTCTGATGTTTAGGTAAAGTACATGTCACTGCAGGGACTTGGTGCCCCTACCCTTGTGTGTGCAATGGCTAATGCCATTGGGCTGTTCAGTATAAAAAGTCTTGGCTAGACACTCCCAAGAAAGTGTCTGTTCACCATGCTTTTTTCCTTAAAGTATTCTCTGCATCTTCACCTTGTTTCTGTTGGAAATATCGGTCTTAGTCCTTCACACCAGCTCTACTTGTGGAACATACGCCTCTAGTGAATGTGGTCTCAAACTGTATGGTGCCTGGTTCAGTGGGTGGAAAGGAGCACTGACATTTACAAAGTGATTTCCCTGAACCATGTAAAAATTATTAGCATGAATGTCCAGCAAAATTGAGGTGGGGCAGAGGTGCATCATGTAGAATTGCTGACTCAAGTTATCACAAAAGGGTATCAAACTACTGCTGTGGGCACATACCACTATATCATGTTTTATGTGCAAAAAAGGTTTCACTTTTACAAAGCATACAGAAATGCTGAGTTCAGCTAGTGAGACTGACCCTCATTTAAACACTTTATGGTCCCTCAAGCTCGTCTGCTACCTTTATGAACAGTACACTTCAGAATGTGATTGCAAGTTACTGACATGTTTATGTAGTTTTCTCCTGGTTTAATGTTGTGATTGATGGACCATGTCTTCAACAGTAGTTAAGCCAGTGAAGACTACAGATCATTATGATACTAATAACGTGTTTAAAAGCAATGGGACACTACATTGGTATCTCTGTAATGGAGTTTGTTTTGTGATTATTGGAGGGACTATATTGTTATCAATCTGTCATGCAGTAATCCAGAAAAATCTAAATTGAATGCATTTAATGTGTGTGTGAGCAGATTGGTAGAATGAATGCATTAGGCATATTTGCAAGTGCTGGTTTGTTATGAAGTGAACATAGAAAAGGATACCATAATTTACCCTAAGTTTTTTTTTTCTGAAATATGAGGCCTTCCACAGATTATTACGCTCAAGTGTGGTTTCTGAAACTTTTGTTTGTTTGCCTTCAGTAATTACTTACTGATGTCTTGTCTTTAGCAGAACATGTATCATAACTAAGAAAACTACATTTCTGCTATGAGGCGTGGTGGAAGAAACACTAGTCTGCTGTTCATGTCCTGAAATGGAAGAAAACCTCTCAAAGTACGTGTCACAAGAAATCATAGTTAATATAAGCTGAGTATTCCCCTCAGCATTGTTGATGGTGATGATTTCACAATAGTTGCTTATTCTATTAATATTCTTGTATATCTTCCTTAAATATTAGACATTTATTCTTTACATTTTGTTTACTATGAAGCAAACGAATGTTAAGCTTGCTGTACCAATTTTCTCTGCCCTCAATGGCCCAGGTCAGTCACCTGTTAAAAAAATGAAAAATATAAACTAACTGTATTAATGCATGTAACAATTATGTTTTACTCAATAAAGATTTGATTTGTCTGAAACTTGTGACTTGTTCTTGTTTCAGAACTGCTCAATTGTCCTGTAAACTTAAGAGTGAACAGCTTCGTCACCACAGGCACTTGAGCACATGCATGTCTTGTTGTGTGTCTGTAATAACTCATATGCTTATAATGTACACAATTAGCATATACTTCTGTTAAGAATTTCTGATGTACTCTAATGTCAGTATATTTGAATGGAGTTTCAAGCAGTTTAGGAAATGTAGAACCATCAGCAAGTTCTACACAGTTACAAACAAGTGTTCAGGTCCATGGAACGTGTAACTCCCATATAATTTTCCTGCAAATATGTGACATCTTCATCAGGGCTGGATCA
>NW_025053902.1:0-8635 GCF_019279795.1 Protopterus annectens
AGTTATAAATGAAGGCATACCTCTCAACCTTATAGTGCAGAGAGAGAGAGGCCTTGACAGAAACATTTAATGGCCTACAGTAGTTAACAAAGGCCAAGATAAGAGAGCAGATGACAGTAACTGTACTCAAAAGTGTTCATCACAGCAATAAGGTACAAGAAGACATAGTGCATATGACTTGAAGATGACTAGTTACTCCCCAGTAAATACCCTCTACCACTTAACCACCCCTACTGTTACTAAAGCATGTGTCCTCACTGCGCTCTCCAGAGCTGAACACACTACAGCAATGAGCCCTGATGATATCCAAGGATGTCTCCTATTTAATTTGAAAAATGACCCCTCAAGCCCACTAGAATGTCTATTCAGTCACAGTCTCCAACCAGGCTTCGGTCACAGGAAATGTAGGACTGCAACAGTCATCTCTCTACAGAAAGATGGACCATCAACAGACCCAGGGAACTACAGACTCATAAGCTGGACTAGTCTTATATACAAGGCCATGGAAAAAGTTATAATGGATCTAATAAATAATAAGTTATGGATCTTATATACAAGGCCATGGAAAAAGTTATCATGGATCTAATAAATAATAAGTTATGGATCTTATATACGAAGGCATGGAAAAAGTTATCATGGATCTAATAAATAATAAGTTATGGATCTTATATACAAGGCCATGGAAAAAGGTATCATGGATCTAATAAATAATAAATAATAAGTTATGGATCTTATATACAAGGCCAGGGAAAAGTTGTCATGGATCTAATAAATAATAAATAATAAGTTATGGATCTTATATACAAAGGCATAGAAAAAGTTATCATGGATCTAATAAATAGTAAGTTATGGATCTTATATACAAGGCCATGGAAAAAGTTATCATGGATCTAATAAATAATAAATTATGGATCTTGTATACAAAGGCATGGAAAAAGTTATCATGGATCTAATAAATAATAAGTTATGGATCTTATATACAAGGCCATGGAAAAATTTATCATGGATCTAATAAATAATAAATAATAAGTTATGGATCTTATATACAAGGCCATGGAAAAAGTTATCATGGATCTAATAAATAATAAGTTATGGATCTTATATACAAAGGCATGGAAAAAGTTATCATGGATCTAATAAATAATAAGTTATGGATCTTCTATACAAAGGCATGGAAAAAGTTATAATGGCTCTAATAAATACACAGGAAATCTACAAACACTGGACCCATCCTAGTTTGGGGTCACCAAAGTTAGGTCATGCCTACTAAACCCAGTGGACTACCTTAAGAAGGCCAGTTGAGCCATGGATGGTGGGCAAAAAAGTGCATACTGCAGACCTCAACCTGATAAAGGCATACAATACACTACCTCACTTGGGAATTAGTGACAAACTCAAAAGTTTAGATATAAATCTCTATGTAACCCAATAGATATTCAAATGGCTCATGGGTAGGACACATGCAGTTAGGATGGGTGAATCCACCTCCACCAATAGGCTTGTTACAAGTGGTGTTCCATAGGACTCAGCACTTGGACCTCTCCAGTTTGGAATACACTTCTCTGAAGTCATAGCAAATATGACCACTCCTGCAAATTACGTCGATAACACTCTCCTAAGAGTAGACCTAGTGGTAAGGGACTTGATAACTCAGGTTGACAGCAACCTGAACATTGATCACCATGTGTCCACGGTGATGAGAAAATCCTTCTATGTGGGGCAAGTTATAAGTTATGGCATGGCATCCAGACCTAAGGAAATCATAATTCCACGATCCTTAGCCCTCATTAGACCAATAATAGAGTACTCTTCTGCATGTATATAACCAGGCATGTGTAACAACTATAGTGGCTACAGACATTCCTCATTAAAAGAATAAAGGGTGTACATAACATGTCCTATGAGGAAAACACAAAACCCTTGTCCCTGTGCTCAGTCTCCTACAGACTACTGGGAGATGATCTATACCTAGCCTACAAGGCCTTCTCAGATCCAGCTCTGATGGATATGCTACACATTCACAGAACAAACAGCACAAGAATTACCCCTATCTAAGAATCTAAAAGTACAGTTTTGTACCTACCATAAATGTAGATGTTCGAGGATCCACATTGCTGCAGTCCTAACTATTGGGGTAGTCCGCTGTCCAGTCGGCCCGAATACCAAAGTATATGGCTGACGTCGGTCAGGGCGCATTAGACTGACGTCAGCACGTCAGGGTACTAATGCGCATGACCGACGTCATATCCTCAGTCTTTTCTTGCCCCAGATGTCAGAAGACCCTAAAAAGACAAGGCCCAATATACCTGCACCAAAAATATGTACAATATATACAAAATTATCAGCATATAACCTCACCTACACAACCATCCCTAAACACAGAGGGGAAGGAGGGAGGGTAAATTGGACTGCAGCAATGTGGATCCTCGAACATCTACATTTATGGTAGGTACAAAACTGTACTATGTTCTTCATTCCACATTGCTGCAGTCCTAACTATTGGGTAGAATCCCAAAGCAGAGGTAAGGGAGGCTGGCAAATCATAAAGAAGTAGGAGCTGACAACATGCCTTGCAAAATAGCTGTGGCAAAACCAGCCCTAGACTTAGAGTAGAGAGGAAGGTGATAATGCTTAGAGAAAGTATGCACTGAACTCCAAGTAGCTGCCTCCAAAATATCCTTAGTTGCCACCCCCCTGAGAAATGCTGTTGAAGTGGCAGTAGCCCTAGTGGAATGAGGCCTAATCCCAGCTGGAATCTCCTTGCCATGATGGGAATAACAAAAGGCAATGCAAAACCCAATCCACCTAGAAATAGTTTGTTTTGACACAGGCTTGCCCTTTGAACTCAAAGCAAAAGAAACAAACAACTGCTGAGACTGCCTAAAATCCTTAGTCCTGCTTAAATAATAACGCAATTGCCTGTGTACATCTAAAGTGTGCAAAATCTTTTCCCCTTTATTTTGGGGGTCTGCATAAAAAGTAGGCAAATGAATAGTTTGGTTTAAAGCCACACTAGAAACCACTTTAGGCATAAAGGAAGGATTAGTACGTAATGATACCCTATCCTTATGGAAAATCAAAAAGGGCTCTACTGCCATAAGGGCCTGCAACTCAGACACCCTCCTTGCAGAAGTAATAGCCAACAGAAAAGCAGTCTTCCATGACAAGTATTTCAATTCAGCAGTAGCTGCAGGCTCAAAAGGTTGTAGAGTAAGTTTTTCCAACACAAAATTGAGATCCCAAGCAGGAGTAGGAGCTCTATTGGGGTCTTATATTCTTTGCCCCTCTAAGAAACTGCTTGAACAAAGGATGCGAAAACAATGGTGGGTCACAATCATAGTGAGCTGAAATTGCTGCAGCATGAATCTTAATGGAAGAGAAGGACAACCCTTTGTCCAATAACTCAGTAAGATATTGAAGAGCCACACTCAAATTAGGCTCAGAAATCTCCAAATTCTTCGCTGTACTCCAAAACAAAAATCTCTTCCATTTTTCTGCGTACACTTTCCTTGTACTAGGTCTTCTAGCTTCCATAATCACATTTAAAACTTGTTGAGGAAGTTGAGACCTGCTGTGTTTCAACACAGAATATGCCAGGCTGTTAGATGAAGAGAGTGAAGCTTGACATTGAGCAGATGACCGTCCTTCTGAGATAACAGATGTGGAATCAAAGGTAAAGGCCATGGAGGCTTCCTTACCAGACTCCTTAGAAGTGGGTACCAGTGTTGCCGAGGCCAATCTGGAGCTATTAAAATCATCCTTGGCTTGTCTTGTCTGACCTTTAAGAGCACCTTTGGAAGAAGAGGCAGAGGTGGAAAGGCATACACATGAAGATTTTTCCAACTGAAAGACAGAGCATCCACTTTCCAAGCTGTGTGATGAAACCCCTTTGTGCAAAACTTTGGCAGCTGGTGGTTTAGTGGAGAAGCGAACAGATCTATGTCTGGAGTTCCCCATGACACTGTCAATTTCTGAAATACATGAAGATCCAGTTTCCACTCGTGGGGATCCATGATTTGTCTGCTTAACACATCTGCTAAGGAGTTCTGTGCTCGGCAGAAACCTTGCCTGAAGAGTTAGTTGCAAGCTGAGCGCAGTCTCCCATAAAATCATTGCTTGCCTGCATAGAGGATAAGAATGTGTTCCCCCTTGTTTGTTGATGTACCACATGACAGTTGTGTTGTCTGTTAGAATCAACACCTGCCCTGGAAGAAGTAACTCCTTGAAAGCCAT
This sequence comes from Protopterus annectens, assembly GCF_019279795.1. Lineage (NCBI taxonomy): Eukaryota > Metazoa > Chordata > Ceratodontiformes > Protopteridae > Protopterus > Protopterus annectens. Next base: position 4,234 of record NW_025053902.1, read on the forward strand.
TAATGCAAACTGGACTGCTAACATCTCCTTCATGTTGATATGTAGATGCTGTAGTCTGGCAGGCCACTTGTCTTGTATCCACTTTCCATTTAGATGAGCTCCCAAGCAATGTCCGAGGCATCTGTCGTTAAAATCTGACTCGCCTCTGGCCGGGTCACAGAGAGTCCCTTGTTTAGGTGACATGCCTGAGCCCACCACAAAATTCTTTTTGAAGGCAAGGTATTATTTGAATGACAGTGTCCAAATCCTGGCAGTGCTGTGTCCATACATTTTTGAGATACCATTGTAGCTTCCTCATATGCAGTTTGGCATTGGGAAGCACCAGAATACAAGATGCCATGAACCCTAATGCTTGAAGGACTGTCCTTGCAGTCAGCACGGACTGATGAGATAGTTGATGGAAGTAAAGTGATAGACTCTGTTGTTTGTCCGGGGTTAAAAGGCCATCTGGGCTGCTGTATTCAGTCTCACACCCAGAAAGCACATGTCTTGAGAGGGTACTAGACTGGACTTTATTTCGTTCACAGAATACCCTAGGCATCTTAGCACTGCTATAACATATTCCAGATGCTGTAGAAGGTCTTCCTTTTCTTGAGCCAGAATCAGGCAGTCGTCCAAGTAAGGATAGATTTGAATTCCTTGTAGCCTGAAGTAAGCTATCACTGGAGCCAGAACCTTTGTGAATACTCTGGGCGCAGTAGATAAGCCAAAGGGCAATGCAGAGAACTGATAATGAGAATTTCCAGCTCGAAAACGCAGATACTTCCTGCAGCTTAGTCTTATAGGCACATGAAGGTAAGCTTCCTTGAGATCTAAAGTTACCATCCAGTGATCTTTGCCCAGCAGAGGTAAAAGCTGTTGTAACGTCAACATCTTGAACTTGGGAATGTCCAGATAAGTGTTGAGGATAGATAAATCCAAAATTGGTCTCCACGTGTTCCCCTTCTTTGGTACTAGGAACAGGCGAGAATAAAATCCTAGGCCCCTTTCTGATACAGGGACTGGCTGAATGGCCCCTATTTGGAGTAACTGAGAAATTTGCTTGTGAGCCTCTTTCCTTTGTGGAGGAGGAACGTCTGGCATGCCTTTGAAAGGGGGCAATGTATGGAAATAAAACCTGTAACCGTGGTGAATGATATCCAACACCCATCTGTCTTGAGTAATTAAATCCCAATTTTCTTTGAAAAGAGACAGTCTTCCTCCCAAAGGAGCTGCCAGACGAGAATCTACTGGCAGCTGAAAAGGCAGGTCATTGGGTCTGTTTACTTAAAGGACTGACCCCTGCCCTCACCAGAAGTCTGAGCAGGTGAACTCCCTGTTCTAGGCCTAAAAGCACCTTGAGCTCTGCCCCTACCACGTCTAGACCTACCCCTAGACTGGGAATCATAAGCAGGATATGTCCATCCCTTAGTAGGCCAATTTCTACTAAACTTGGTGGCTGCACCTGCAAAAATCTTTAACAGTTTGCATAGACTTAGCTTTGTCCTCCATTTTCTTTAAAACTGCTTCCACAGGCGAACCAAACAACACATCAGACTGTAAAGGAGCATCCAAAATCCTTGTCTTAACATGCTCAGCTAAATTCTGATCCCTCAACCAGGCATGCCTGCGAAGAACAGAACTAGTGGCAGCCACCCTCGAGGAGGCCTGTACAGCATCAAAACCACATTGCAAAGAATGCTTACCCACTTGTTCAGACACATGAACTAAATCCAGCAACTCTTTACACTCAATACCTTCCGCCAAAGCATCCACCTTAGATTTCAATTGTGAAAGGAGATAATTTTGATATTTTAGCATGTGAAACTGACAATTCAACGCCCTCATGGCTAAAGTGGAAGAAGTATACACTTTCTTTCCCCATCTATCCAAAGCCCTTGCCTCTTTATCAGTGGGAACAGGGTTTTTAACAACAGAGGCCTTAACACCTTTAGGTCCCTGAGAAACAGCCTCCGGGTCTGGCCTAGGACTCTTAAAAAGATACTTATGAGCTTCAGGCACCCTGTAGTACCTATCAGGTTTAACAGGAGCAGGAGGCAAGGAATCAGGGTTCAGGGAAGCCTCTGCAAAACATCTTCTACCACATTCAACACAGGAGGTATAGCTAAGGCCTATGCTGGGGTAAAAACAAGAATTCCCTAAGCCTTTTCCTAGAATCAGAGTAATCTTGGCCTTCCCATTTAAAGTGCTCCCTCATGGAATGCAGAGTTTCTGAAAATGAGAAATCCTCAGGAGGAGAAGCTGTAGGAGTGGAATCATCCACATCAGAATCAGAATAAGGAGGATACTCCTGCAAGTCTTCATGAAGACTCAGAAGCCTCTGAACACTGTTCAAAACTCTCAAACTCAGGTTCCACCCTAGGCCTCTTATCAGGGGGGGGCATAGAACCTCTAATCAGAGTAATTAAATCTTCTGCCATTTTAAGCATATGTTTCTTAGGCACAGAACCTGAAATGCTAGGAGAAGCCCCCACTGAAGCTAAACTCGGCCTACCTCTCAAAGAAGTTTTGGAAACAGAAGGAGAGGCTCTAACTACCTTGGGAAGAGAGGGAAGAACATTTACCTGAGAAGCCCCCTCAGCCTGGCCTACCTCCTGAGAAGGCACATCCTGCAACAGTAAAGTCTCTGCCTGAGACTCCAAAGAAACTCCTGGCAAAACCTCTGGCTCCACTGAGCCTTCTAAAGAACCAACGTCTGGGACTGCCGGTTCATCAACCCTAGGCTTCACTGTTTTGTCCTTGCGCTTTTTGGACGAAGCGGGCGTCGGAGCATCCGACGGCATTTTATAATTACAACGCTTCCCAAACACTAACCTGGCACAGTCTAACCGTCTCTTAATAGTGCGTTTGTTAAATCTAGCACAAGAAGCGGCAACCAACAACGTCGTGCTCAGGCCCTAAACAAGGTATACACAAGGTATGGTAATCCCTATGAGGTATCTGTTTCCCACAAGAAATACAGTTATTCACTTTTTCTGACATCCGGTTAAATACTGAGGCAAGAAAAAACCAAAATGTTCCCCAACGGGGTACTTAGCCAACTTTGATTCGGTCTGAAACTCCGACTTCAGAAAATTTCAGAACGCCAACCTGCACTCGCAAAACTGCTTCTGCATCGGACCATGCGGCAAAAAAGACTGAGGATATGACGTCGGTCATGCGCATTAGTACCCTGACGTGCTGACGTCAGTCTAATGCGCCCTGACCGACGTCAGCCATATACTTTGGTATTCGGGCCGACTGGACAGCGGACTACCCCAATAGTTAGGACTGCAGCAATGTGGAATGAAGAACATCTGCGCCTGTGACATAAGCAAAACATGTTGGAGGAACAGATGTGTGTTTGTGAGATTGCCCTTTTTCCTGGAAAAGGCTTCCCATTTATGTGAAACAGAGCTCTTCAAGCTTATTCAAACAACATTTTGAACCAACAGATGGGAAATCATAAATTCATCCCTGCTTGTCACCTGTGGCCTTTATGGACAGCAGCACCTTATAGAAGCCCAAAATTTCCAGACAGAAAATTTTCAAAAAGATTAAGAGACAAATCGGAGGAAAGAAAAATACTTGCAGAAAAACTGTTAAAACCTTCAAATGCATTTTTGAGTTCATTAATACAATAGATCTATGAAAACCATTATATAGACAAAAACGTTGGACCATTTGGAGGAAGGAAAAAGAAGCAACCAAGAAAGTACAAAAAATGGAGAGAAAAAAAACACCACCTAGAGATTTTTAAAAGGCATGAAATGAAAAATATACATGGACATGGGAAAGAAAGAGATCTGATTTGCTGCAATATTTATGCAAAGGAGAAAGCCAAAGGAATCATACCAGAAAGCATCTCCAAATATATTTGAAGAAAAATACACACAGTGTATCCAGGTATGGAAACTTGCCACACAAAAAAATAAGATCACCAAGAGGGAATGTAAAACAGAAGATTAGTACAGTAGAAGTTAAACAAATAGAAGTTGAAGTTATGGAATACTTCCAACGTGAAGGATTTAGTGTAAAGAGTTTAACATAGTTTATGACACAGCTTGATGGAACAATTAGCCCCCAAAGTAAGGAAAGCAGAAAAGAAGAAATACGGATGTTTGAAAGCATAATAACATTAATATGGTGCAATATGTATGCAAAGGACAGAGCAAAACAAATCACTAAAAAAAGTGTCACCAGAGAAAGTTGCAGAGAAATAAAGGCAAAGGCATCCGGATATATAAAATTCCACAATACAAAAAAGAAATGCATAAATAAGAAAACAAATGGGGAAAGTAGAAAAAAAAGATTAGTAATGTGGAAGTTAAAGAAATAGAAATTGATGTTATGCATTACCTGAGATTTAGTGTAGAAAATGCTACAGTGGTAATGTCGCAGCATGATGGAACAATGAGTCTAA
>NW_025053903.1:0-9692 GCF_019279795.1 Protopterus annectens
GGAAGAGTCTTGGAATCAGCTTCCTACTGAACTCCCACTTCTATCCATCTCCTATTCTCTTTAAACTTCAAAAACTAAAAACACACCTAAATAAACTTTGGATTTATTGCCCTTGTCCTCAAAATCCTGACTAACCACTGAATGCAGCAATCTCTTACCTTCTATCTTCCTCTATTCTTTACCTGTGCACTATTATTTGTGGTTCTTATATTTTTATTTCCCTTCTCTTTTCTTATCTATCATGTTTTTTTATTTCTTTCATATATGACCGAAACTGCTGATTTTATGTATTCTATATCAGGATTAACTTCCCATTTTGTGGCACTATATTTGCTCATCCAATCAAACTTTGTTCTTATCATTTTTATTGTATAAACTGTCTGACCATGTGGAGCTTTTCTCCCCGGGCCTCTGCTGAAAATGGAGATGTCTCCAGTTAGACTAGCCCGGTTAACAAATGTTAAATAAAAATAAAATAAAATAAACAAATGACATATAATTATTTACAAAATTCCAGATAGCTAGGCTGGTAGTAGCTCCTTTTGTGACAAATAAATCAAAAGAGAGCTGCATACTGACATATGCTATGGATTTTCATTGTATCAAGAATATTATCAATGAGATCTGGGCTATAATATCAGAAAGCCCTTATCTTGTAGACATTTTGGGTAAATTCCCAAATTTTTTATATAGGAAGGCTAGAAATATTAGGAGTTTTAATAGAAGGAAAACCTAAACCACAGGAAAGGAACAAGAAAAAATGTGAAAAAAGTGTTCATTCTGCGCCTTTATTCAAGAGAGAGATTCTTTTTACTGCCCATATTTAAAAAAATTATTAAGATTAATGTAAGCGGAGACTGCAGCTCTACACAAGTTGTTTACTGGGCTGGTTGCAATGGATGCAATGCATTTTATGTGGAAAAGACTATTAATAAACTGAAATGAAGGATTTTAGGTCATCTATCTGAGATTCAGTGTACATGTAGAAACAATGCCCTGGCCAGACACATTCAACTCCACAGAAGACACTCTGGGTTTAAACTTCAGATACTTGATCATCTAGACCTTATTGAACTTGAAGCAGGCATCTCAAATACTTTAGAAAAACAACAACCTAAGTGGCAACTAAGGCTGAACTCTTTTAGAAACCTTGGACTAAACTATTATTGCTCACTGAAAAGTATACTAGAGCTAAGAAAGCTGCCCCATTGTTTACAAGACTGAGGGTGTCAACTTTATTTTTTTATCTGTAATTATTAACAACTTTAATAACTATTAACTTTGTAATTTTTTTTAACAAAAACATAGATTCTGTATAGCACATGCATGATTTTTATGACAGTTTAACCTTTTAGGTTGTAACTTTTGAATGCACAGAATTTGAGTTTAACTAGATGCATATTGAGTATTAGGGGCAGATATAATATATGTTTATATCAGCTCCAATAATATAACATTCATAAATTTTAAATGGAGTCCTGCTTACACATTTTTCCTTAGGTTTGCAGACCTGAGTGAATATCACTGCTGTGAGCATGAATGACTATTTTTTTTTATAGATTTCCGAGTATATTTTACTTTAAAATTCTTTAACAGATTCATCATTTGAGATGAATACATTTATAAACGTATATATCTATATCTATTTATATATATATATATATATATATATATATATATATATATATATATATATATATATATATATATATTCTCAAGAATGTGAAGGGTTTTTAATTAGGATTTGATTTTTGTATTACATGTTCTTAAATAATAGTGTTGTTTTTAGCCCAACAAAATGTAGTATTATGTATTGTTATTTAATTTTTAATTTTTAGCTGCTTTTCCCACTTGACACACAAACCTGAAGAAGTTCTACTAGATGAAAGGGATCTATGTTAATAGTGTTTCTGAATCTTGGTAGAAAAGATTTCTAAGGAATTTTTAAGATTTATGTAACTTTTTTTTTTTCTTTTTTTTTTTGATACTACAATGAAATGTTTTAAGGAAGTTTTAGCAATTATTAACTTTTAATTTAGTTTAGTTTAACATATCTTGGAATCACAAAGTATTTAAGTAGGCCAGCACTGTATGGAATATCACAATGGTGTATGGGAGAAGGCGTATTTAGCAAGTAAACATGCTAATTGTCTTTTACTACACAGCTACCCTAGTAAGCCACTCCCATGCTTTTAAACAGGTATATAAATGGAATGGTGAATTTTTTCACTTTTAGTTTGTTTTTCAAAAACTGTTCGGATTGCTTTTTGTGTGTGTTTTTAATAAAGACAATTCAACTTGAACTAACTTGTGCTCCCCTGCTTTCATTAGTGGATTTATACTTTGGAAAGGTTTAAAGACTATTTCTACCACCTATTATTATTTTGGATTTTTATTAGGTTTCTGAATTCTAGAGAATATTTGATCTTCCACACAGAGAAGTTTTCTCATTACTTTTTTTATTAGATAACTGACCCTAACTTGACCTCTACACTGTTGAATCTTGGATCAGAGTAGTTAGAACAGCATGCAAAGAGAAAGTTTGTTATGATCCCCAGAGATTCCCACCACAGGTTTTTCCATTTTGTAACAAACAATGCATATATTTTGCATACTGAACTGTTTCCGCAATTCTCTGACAATCAGTGCATTAATATAGGATAATAGAAAGTGTTCTGGTTATTATAAAATTATCCTAATTCGCATGTCGCATCTTAATATTAAAAGCAATATATAAATATAAACAGGCAGACATGGAGTAGGCAATTGCATGCAATGTAAGTGGGTGTGTTTGTCATATGAATGTGTGTTGCAGTGTAACATTTTCATTGTACAACACACTACACCATAGTAGTTCCAGTATCACAGTGAAATTAATATAGATAAAGGATACTTTGGCACCCATCCCCTTCAATAATACACATGCAACAAAATGACAGTTGATGACCTTTATTAATTCCAAACATAACTTTATTACATTGTTTTGAATATGAATTGCAACACAAACAACCTTGTAACCGCAACATGTAAAATCCTTATAACATACATCAAATAAGCAGCCTCCATACCACTGCTCACTTATTCTCATCAATTAAGCAGTGTCCTGCTGCTCCCTTTCTTTACCAATCAACATCCAACACCAAGAAGGGGTTGTTTCCCCTCACCAACAAAATAACTTTCACTAAACCTGATAAAAATAAACTTAAATGTACATTAAACAAATCTATGCTAAACTCATTCAAGTGCTCCCTATCAGATAAAAATCACCCTGGGTCCCTCTCATCAAAATCCCAATGGTCTATCATATACATACCCAAAGCACCCAACTGCTGTGCCAGCCTATAGTTAAAAAAAACATCAGTGCGTACTCCAAAGCCTTAAAACTAGCAGCATTTCTCCAACACAAATGTGGTAATATCTCCAACCAAACAATGCACGTGCTTTGATATAATGTCTGCAACCTAACCAGATCATCCCTTATCCTACCCACCAATTGCTTCTTAGGAATTATCCCCAAATCATTACCAGCCAAATGCATCACTAATATTTGAGGAAAGCCCATCCTTGACCATATCATTTGGATTTCATCGATAAGTTGAGCCCATCTAAGACCTCTAATCCCTTGCCAACTCACTGTCTACCCCAAATGATGCAAACCTAAGTATTGTCCATCTGTCCTAACTGCTGCCCTCTTTTCCTCCCAATGGATATATGAATGGCCCAAGATAACAATCCCCTTTCTTGAAAGACAAAAAAAAAAAAACAACAATGAAAAAAAAAACATATTGATTATCAATTGAATCCATTACCTAGTATAAGATGAAAAGGCATTGGAAGACCACCTCCCCACTCTCCAAATGACCTCAGTGGCTCTGCCTTCCCTTGTCAAACCTGAAGCCCTACTAATATGAAAGCAATGAGTGGAAAACCTCTCCCATGGCAAACCCATGCATCACAGTGCCCTTTTTATAACATGTGCAAACTGAATACCTGTTACCACCTTACCCCCTTTCAACCAAAAAAAAAAATTCCTCATAGCTCCTCACATGAGTCTGCATCAATTCCACAGCCCAACTCACCAGACAAGGTCCCTCACTCCTATCTTTCATAAGAAATATATGTGTGCCCTTTCCTGACTGATCTGTTTTTGACCTATGTAACCAAATGTGCACTGACCCTGGAAAAACCATAACATCTCTCCAAACTAATGACCCTAACTACTCTAACACCTAAAATACCTCAAAATGGGTCTATATTAGAACACCGAACATTTGAAATGTCGAGTGTTCTAATATCGTCTAACATCTTTTTTAATTTCGACTCCCGTGAACGCTGAAAAATATAGAAGAAACAGAAAAACCAAATTCTTTCCTAGGAAAGAATTTGGTTCATTTCTTCGTATTTTCAGTGCTCTGGTGGAAAGTTACGGTCGGGTTCCAGGTAAGTGTGCAATTGTGTGTGGATGTGTGGGTTAGGCGGGAGTTAGTGATTGGAGTTAGGTTAAGGCGCAGGTCAGGTAAGTAAACGTGCGTTGTGTGTGTGAGGATTAGGGTGGGGTAGGTGAGTTAGGGTTATGGTGCGGGTGAGGTGACTGTGCAATAGTGACGGACCTTAGGGTTAGGGTTTGGGTTAAGGTAAGTGGATAGTTAGTGGTGTATGTATAGTTTAGTGTAGGGTTAGGTGTAAGAGTTTAGGTGTATGTGTGTGGATTGCTGTTTGTTTTTTTGTGCTTGTGTTGTGTGTATGTGTTTTGGAACAGCAAATTTTTTTCATAGGAAAAAATTTTCTGTTCCGAATGTTCGATGTTTTGTATTTTCGATTGCTAGGTTTCGATATTAGAACACTCGACATTTTGAATGTACAGTGTTCTAATATAGACCCCACAAAATACATCCATAACACAAAGTAACCCACAAAACATAATCCACTGATTCACACAGCTCTAAAGGTAAACTCCACTAAAATTTCAAAACCTGCCTCTTCAACAGCCAACATATATTCATATTTACACCAACCACTCTACCCCATTCTCTCAACATACACCCCACCATCCAGGACTTTGTAAAATCATGCAGCCCAGCCAACTGCACAAATATACTAATTGCTACCACGTCCACCTTACCGATTGCACTGCCTTACCCTGTCCCCATGCCCAAGCCAAGTATCTCAATAATAGTTCCTCCAACCAAACCCCTTCATCCTCAGGCAAGGCAAAATAAATATCAAAATCATATCATGCCCTACCACATGATCTCCTGTTTCAACCTTGTTTCTTGTTAAGACTTCTACTACATTTAATGTTTCATCTCAGCCAGTAGCGAACATATCAGATGTTAAACGTAAAGGCTGGAGCTCCCCCATTGTAGAGATTCCTCAGGCTTTTCATCTACTACCACTACCTATAATTGATTCTCCCCCCAAGAGATCTTTGAGTCAGGGGAGGAAGAGAAGAAAACCATCAATGGAGAGTGTTCCACATCATACTATCAAGAAGATGTGGACTCGAACGGTGATCAGTTGATTTGGTACATTTCAGATTTTTTATTAACTGAACATAAAGGTCTATCATTTATACCAGCATCAAAGCTAAAGCTTTCACTAAAACTTTCAAATCCTGTCTCATCAACGGCCAATACATATCCATGTTCACTCCAACCACTCTACCACATCCTCTCAACATATGCTCCATCTTCCAGGACTTTGTAAAATCATGCAACCCAGCGACCTCACACCCAAGCAAAATATTGCAATAATAGTTCCTCTGACCAAACCCCTTCATCCTCAGGCAACTGCAAAATAAATTTTATCAAAATCATATAATGCCCTACCATACTGTCTCCTGGTAGAAGCCACCCAAGATTGCTGCACCATCCTCCTGGTTATGTAATTACAAGATTCCACACCTCATCTGGCAACACCATCGTCTCCTCTTCTGGTCCTCGGGCCAACTGTCAAAACCTGGAAAACGTAAATTGAGACAAACTGTCAGCAATCTGATTCCTAATGCCTGCCACATGCACACATATGAACGAAAAATATATTAACAAACTCGGCAAAGCTTACTTACATAAAACCAAAAACAATTCAGATCTCACAGTCTTTGCTTGCAAAACTGACACAACCGCCATGTTACCTGAATTAAAAATGACCCTCTTTCCTTTCAATTGCTCCTGCCAAACTACTGATGCAACCCAGACTGGCATTAACTCCAAAAAGGCAACACCCCTTTTCCACTCATCCTTCCAGTCCACTGGCAAAGATGAGCGGCAAACGATTCTCCTCTAAAAAGCACATCCATTCCAGTACCTCCAGTTGCATTCATAAACAATTACAGTTCCTCTTGACCAACCCAATCTGTCTGCCAAAAAAGAGACACTATTAAACTGCTCCAAAAATGACAACCAAAGTGCCAAATCAGCTAGTACCGGCTTGTTAATCCTGACCCAGTGATGTTTGCTCTTCCCTCCTGAGGCCACTGACCTACAAAAAGTATGCCCTAGATGAACTGCCTGACATGACAAATTCAGAAGCCCTAAAAGCTCCATAACTTCCCTAATCTGCACCTCATCCTTGCACACCACCCACCCAGTCTTCTCCTTCAATCAAGCTATCTTATTAGCTGGCAAGACAAACAACCCGCACTCTGCATCTGCAAATAAACCCAAGAAATCCAGTGCCTTAGCTGGGACTTCCAACTTCTGCCTAGCCAATGGGACCACCAACTCAATATGCATCCAAAAAACTCTCAAATACCTTCAAATGCTCCCTCAAACCTCTCAGCTACTATTAAGAAATCATCCAAGTAATGCACTGCCCTCTGTGTATCCACCCTCTCCTGCCAAACCCAATGAAGTATAGTGTTAAGTTTCTCAGAAGTAGCGTAGGCTACTGCGGATCCCATTGGCATAGCCTTGTCAAAGTAAAATGTGTTCCTAACTACCATACAATGGCCACTCCTCCTGTACTGGCAAAAAGCGAAAGGTGGATTCAATGTCCACCTTCACTAACCACTGATCCAAATCCCCAGAATATCCTTCACAGCATCATCCAAAGATGCATAACAGACCTTAATATCCTCAACTGAAATGAAGTAATTAACGGAGCTCCCTTCCTGATACGGCAAATAGTGAATCAGCCTGAACTCACCAGCCACCTTCTTAGGAAACAAACTCAACAGTGAAACCTTAAAACTCTCAAGAGGGGTCATCAAAAGGCCCCGGGAACCTGCCTGTCATTCCTTTTCTACAAAACCCTCTAATATATCCTCCTTTCCCCATACAGATAGCAAATTCATACAAACTATCCCATCTCTCACCACACTTGATTTAATAGAATCCCCCCCCCAAGAAAAGTCAGCAACTATTTCTTCCTTAAGAGAAAAATCAGGAAATTGCTGAAGCGTACAGTGCAATACTCCCACCTTAGCAGAATGTGACTGCCTGGACATCCCCTTGCTTCCCCAAAAAGATACCTCTCCTTGCAGTCCTCGAAAATTCTCCTCAGAGATTCTGAATCCCCTGAAAAGAAGCAGGAAACACACGTGACAGTGGAAAATGAGCCTGGAGTTGCCAAATTAACATCCCGCCAACCCCACTACACCATCAGATGACTCCCTGCACACTTTGAACAAGCATGTGAGAACTTAAACCCAGCCGTTGAGCAATGTCCCACATTAAAAGCCCAACATTGTCCACCCCCATCTCTCCTTAACCTCCCCCCTCAAAATAAACACCTCAAAGCTCCCCATCATAGTAGTTAAAAATTTGTCCAGATGTCTAACCTCCAAGAGACTTTCAAATCATCAGAAAGTAACCCAAGAGTGGCAAAGCCAAAGAAGTATCCTTCTCTAGCCAAACTGCCATGCAGCAGACAAAACCTACCACTCAATTATCCCATATCCTAGGTCACAGCCTACCTACATTCCTTCTCCCCAGTGCTGCTAATACTGCCAAAAGGTTCTTGCTATTCGACATCTCGGATTCCACCAACCACTGTACCCCTTCCACATCAATTAACTTGAAGACCTCAACATAGATCCCCCTCCAAATCTTCTCCTTACCTGAAAACAGAATGTGAGGGGTCAAAAAAACTGTCCCTGTCCCTTTCCCCAAGCCTGTGTAGCTAAACAATTCCCCCAGCCATATGTCAAAATCCGACCCAACTTCAGAAAGCAATCCCATCCCACCCATGGATAACCCCAAGTTCCTCCCAGACAACCCTTCTCTTTCCTCCCTACTGACTGCTTCACCCTGTCCCTGCTCATGACATCTCTGTGCATCTTCCATAGGCACTCCAACGTCACCTGCCCCTGATACACCTTGTCCCCAGCTATCCCACAATCATGCCCCACACACTACAAACCTGCCCTGACTAACAATACTCCCAGCAGCATATCATTACCTGTTGCTTTATCCTGAACCAGTTCTGCAGCTGGAAGATCCACTGCTACCACATTTCTCGACTGCCATGCCTGCTTCCCAATGAGCCACTGCTCTGGTCTTTGCCACCAGATGTCGCCTCTTCCAGCTGGATTCCCCCTCATCAGCTGTCATCCCAGACTCAGCATTATGCACCTCCTGGAATACTTCCTCTGCCTGAGCCACTATGGCCTCCACCCTCTGCCATAAATTCTGCATATTGGCCATCTGCAACAAAGGAGAGACACATTATGACTCCAAGGGAAAGAAACACATTTAAAAAAATGGCAAGCTATTATTCAAATCTCTACATGCCTGAGCTGTACAGGGCATTGTATTGTTTCCCACATAAGTGACATTATTCTACAATGTCCAAAATATGCTTGAATAATGAAGCCTAATCCCATCACAGTAATCAAAGTGCATGACTTCTGAGAAACAGACCAAATTATGAGGCAAAACCTGGACCTTGCACAGAAGTGATAGTTACAAGGATGCCTCATTCTCAGACATAGCTCTCCACCAATCAGGGAAAAATTTCAAAAGTTCAGGTGCAAACCAATTAAAATCAAGGACGATCCAGGAGATTTTAAAACATTAGCACTATTAACTGAAGCCATTGGGCAGAACAAATAAATGTCCGCCAACACTTCACAAAGCAAAATAAATCCATCATTCACAAATACAGGCAATATGCATTTCGCAAAGGAAACCACTCTTCCAACTACACACCCATTGAATACAATGCACTACCTTTCCTCCCAAAGTCACCACCAGTTCCAGTAAGCATCAAGAGGGACTGCTCCAAAATCTGCACCAAAATGAATCCAAGTCAAAATCAGGGACAGCCAAGAGGAATGCTTGCAAACTAACTGCCCGCTTGCTCCCATCACCTCCCTCCCAATGGCCATGCAGCTACACTGGCTAGCCCAAATGCAGTCCCCAATGCCTACCACAAACTCCCGGAAACCAAACTGAAACAGAAACAGACCACATTTATGAGACAAACCTGGACATCCTGTCAAAGCTGACAAAAATAGGGACATATTTTAAATATTGCTCTTAGAAACTTAGAAAGTTGCTAGAATGACAGGTTTGTGTTGTCATGCATTTTTTGGAAGGATGTAAAGTCTGAAACTCAAGTGTCCATCATTATTTAGTGACTTCAATCCCCAGTGACTTTCCAGAAAACAACAAATTTCATGAGTAACAGACAAAAAACATGAGGTAGAAATCTAGACACTCTGTGGAAATCTAGACAGCTCAGAGCTATGC
>NW_025053904.1:0-7742 GCF_019279795.1 Protopterus annectens
TAGGAAACAACTTTAAAAAAAAATTTAAAAGAAAAATTTTAAACCCAAAAAAACCAAAAAATTTAAGACTTGGTTACCATTTTTGGAACCTGCAAAAAAAAAAAAAACCCAAAAAAAAAAAAAAAGTTTTTCCCCAAAAAAAATAAAACAGGCATAGAAGAAGCTGTGAATGACATGGAAAATAAATACAAGAACAGGAAATCAACATTGAGTTTCTGCTGAAACAAAATACACATTTACAAACAAAGCTGGATGACCTGGAAAATAGATCTGGGCCCAATAACATTAGGTTTTTTGGACTGCCAGAAAATATTGAAGGTAACAATATTACTTTTTTTAACAACATGGCTCCCTAAAACTTTAGATTTACCAGAAGCATTCTTTTTTGGGTTCGAAAGAGCACATAGATCTATAGCTAATACTAACTCTAACAAAACTATCCTAGATCAGTTATAGTTAGATTTCTATCATCTTTTGATAAAGAGATGGTTCTTAAATCTGCTTGGGCTAAAGCTCCTGTTAAGTTTAATGAGACAACTGTTTTTGACAATGACTATTCTTCCATGGAAATTTTAAAAGAAAAGTTTTTCTGCCACTAATAAGGGAGCTTAAAAGCACAGTTTAAAACATACCTTCTGTTTCCTGCCAAGCTTAAAATCTTCCTTCCTGATGGTCCTTTTTGATGATTTAGACTCTGCTTTACTGTTTTCAAAAAAAAAGGATTTTGGATAAAATAGAAGAAATGGAATGGGCTATTTCTTCATTAAAGAGATTGGCAACTGAACTTCCTGGAAGACTTCAGAGAAGAAGAAGAGACTAAAAACAAATGATTTGTTATATTTTTTTCTCTCATCATTTTAGTTCATTATTAATCTTTTAATATAGTTCCTGCATTTCCAGAAAGCCAAAATATTTTGGAAAAGATTTAATCAAAGTTATTCTCTATGTGCAAAGAAATGTTTTGTTTCATAACCAGTCAAAATCCCGAGGATTTAATGGCAGGCTGTGACTGTTTTTTTTTTCTGAAAAAGTAAGGTTAGTAATTTGATACATTTTTTTTCTTTACCTTTTTTTTTTTCCCTTTTTCTTTTATTATTTTCTTTGTTTAAACAATGACATTCTATTTAGATTATGTAGTGGGTAAAGGGTGGGGGAGGGCAGGGGGAGAACAGTAATGAAAATATCATTAATAGAATAATAACATATTTATTTCTTGTAAAAGTTTATAAGTTCTTCAAATGCTATTTCTAATTATACTTTCTTGATTATACTGCTTATGCTTGTTTGTAAATAATCTGTCATGCTTTAACTAATAATAATCAGAACTAAATAAGAGTAAATAATATGTTTTATTTTTTAACTCTATTAATATAAACAGTAAGTAACATTCCATTGTATATACTTCTTACAGCTTTCTCTTACATTTTTTATTTCTGCCTCATTTTATTTTCTACTTTTTTCTTTTCTTTATTAATATATAGAAATGCTTTGACTGTGTGGGCACAGTGAATAAAAGATTTGTATGAAAATTGAGTTGGGGAAAAATGCTGAGTTTTATTCTTGTTGGTAATTTTGAGTTTAATTTCACTTGCATAGAGGCTGTATACTGTGGAATACATTGTGGAGGTTTGTCATGTTTAGATGCATTTACACTGCTAAATGAATGTTTGTCACTAGTTTTTAATAAGTTTCCCGCCAAAATGTTAAGAGAGACAATCTGGGATGTGGGCTGTCTTATGCACAATGTCCTTGAGTTACCCCAGAATCTTCAAAACACAGAATTCTCACAGAGAAACTGAAAGCAGTTAGTATAAACATTGACAAGGTTATCACACTGACACACCACAGATTCAGGAAAAAAACTCTGTTCATAAAATATGTCAGTTATAATGAGTTTAAATGATGTAGTTTCTTGTAGTAAGTAAATGTCTTATTTTAGAAGGCATAAAAAATGAAACATTTATTTAAATGTTTTTTAAAATTCTTAACAGCAGCATAATAATCTGTGTTAAAAATTTTTGTTCCAAACATATACTTTACTATAACTCATTTAATTCATCTGATTGGCAAACATAAATAATCTTATAACTCTATTCTGGAAGAAATGTCATGTATATATTTTAAAGCAGTAGGGTTTGCATGATTGTAAAATCTGGTTCCAATATGTGTTTGCTGTGCATTATTTTGTATAAAGCAGACAGATTTATTCTAGGGACAGCAAGTAGGATAGTGTCACTAACACACAACTCAGTGAGATAATATATATATATATGTGTGTGTATTTTTTGGGGTGTGTGTGTGTGTGTGTGTGTGTGTGTGTGTGTGTGTGTGTTCTGTATTTTGTGTGTGTGTAGTGTGATGGCTTTTTTTTGAGAATCTGTAACTATCCCAAAATGATTTATAATAATTTCTATGAATACAATATTTTACTCTATTGACAAAAAGAATGTTTGCCACAAGTTTTAATAAGTTTCCCCCAAAAAGTTAAGGGGGACAATCTGGGATGTGGGCTGTCTCATGCATAGTGTCCATGAGTTTTGCTTCACTCACAGAATTTTCACAGAGAAACTGAAAGCAGTTAGTATAAACATTGACAAGGTTATCACACTGACACACCACAGATTAAAAAAAACTCTATTCATAAAATATGTCAGTTATGATGAGTTTGGATGATGTAGTTTCTTTGCAAGTAAATATCTTATTTTAGAAGGCATAGAAAATGAAACATTTATTTAAATGTTTTGAAAATCTACTTAACAGTAGCATAATAATCTGTGTTAAAACTTGTGTCCCAAACATATACTTTACTATAACTCATTTAATTCATCTGATTGCAAGCATAAATAATCTTATAACTCTATTCTGGAAGAAATGTCATGTGATATATTTTAAAGCAGTAGGTTAGCATGATTGTAAAATCTGGTTACTAATATGTGTTTGCTGTGCATTATTTTGTATAAAGCAGACAGATTTATTCTAGGGACAGCAAGTAGGATAGTCTATAACACAAACTCAGTGAGATCAGATATATATATATGTGTGTGTGTGTGTGTGGTTGTGTGTGTTTTTTTATGTATATGGGTTTGTATATGTATGTGTGTGTGTGTGTGTGTGTGTGTGTGTGTGTGTGTGTGTGTGTTTTTTTTTTTTTATATGTGTTTTTATTTTTGTTGTGTGTCTGTGTTTATGTGTGTATTTTTTTTTTTTTAGGTAATAAATGTTTCTGAGAATCTGCATAACTATGCAATATGTTTTATAATAATTTTATGAATACAATATTTTACTCTATTGACAATAATGAGTTTAAGTAAATGCTCATATACAAACAATTCAAGTTTTTTTGGAAGCTGTTGATAGAATTCACATGACAGAAAATAGATGCATTTTAAATTTTGTAATGTCTGAATCATATTAGCCAAAGTTTTTGATTTAAATGAATGTTAGAACTAATTTTCTCTCCTCTTGATTTCTAACTTTAAGATTATTTGAATGCTATTAAAATCAAGTGTTATATATTACATAGATCTATATAATAGTATGAACATTTTAAAAAAAAAAAAAAAAAATAAAAAAAAAAAAAAGTTTTTTTTAGTTTATATGATGCTGTTTTACCAAATGTGTTGTTTTGTTTTATAGATAATTGAATTGAAAACTGTTAACCTCAGTTAAATATAACTAGTATTAAATTGATAAGGTGGTAGCTGGGGCTGCTGCTTAGGGTAGGGGTTAACTTGAGTGTAAAATACTCTTTTGGGGTTTTAACTCCCGGCGGATGCAAGGTTTAATCCTTACATTATTTTCACTTGTTCATTGTTATATGTATATAGTTTTGACATCCACAATATATTTTGTACACTCATTGTCACTACAAACAAAATTGAATCCTATACAAAATCCCATAAGAGATTTAATAAATACAGCTATATTTAAAGGTACACCTAAAAAAGGAGATGTAACATTATTTTTCTTGTTTTTTTTTTTTTTAAACATAAAATTCTTGTGTTTTAAAAATGCCAAATGACATTTTTAAAAGGAATTTCTTTAAACATTAATGGATTGAATAATCCATGTAAAAGGGCAAGCCTAATAAGATACATAAAACAAGGCCAATCTAGTCTTCCTGCAAGAAACCCATCTCTTGAAAAAGATATTGATAAACTAGCCACAATAATATACAGTATTGGTTAGTTCAGAGCACACTCAGAAAAAGAGGAGTGGCTATTTTATGGAATAAAAGTATGCCCATTCCTAAAACCATTAAGTCTTATCAGGATGACAAAGGAATGTTTTGTATGGTTACAATACAAATTAATGGGAAGACTTACACTTTAATTAATGTATATTGGATACCTGGAATTGGTATTAATACAGTGAAACATCATATTGATAAGATCATATCATTCTCTATAGGGATATTATTTTAGCTGGTGATTTTAATTGTATACTACATGAAAGTGATACTACCACTAAAAAGGAAAAGAAGAATTACATCTAATGCAAAACATTTAAATGATTTTGCTAATTCTTATCATTTGAATGATATTAATAATCAGATAGATTCAAAATCATTACCATACACCTTTTTTCTAACAGATACAAAACTTATTCAAAAATAGATAGGGTCTTTATTTCTAACCAGATGGTAACAGATTTAATTAATTCCAAAATCATTTCATGTCCTATATCT
This sequence comes from Protopterus annectens, assembly GCF_019279795.1. Classification (NCBI taxonomy): domain Eukaryota; kingdom Metazoa; phylum Chordata; order Ceratodontiformes; family Protopteridae; genus Protopterus; species Protopterus annectens. The sequence continues at coordinate 4,688 of NW_025053904.1, forward strand.
GATCATAATTTCAATTTTTTTTGAATTCATGATAAAAATACTCATAATGTTCAGATCAAAAGGATACCAGCATACTTAACTCAGCTAAAAGACTATAAAGAATATATACTTTCAGAAGTACAACATTTTCTAGACATAAATAATACTCCTGAAGTCTCCATTGTCTATGTTTGGGATGCCTTAAAATCATATCTATATGGACAAAGTATCAGATGGTATAATAACAAAAGGAAATCTTGGGATAAGGAATTGTTAGATATTCAAAGTAAATTAGACTCTTATAAACATAATAATAAAGAAAATATTATGGACAAGAAAGTTATTGAAGAAATAAACAAACTAAATGAGAAATACAAAGAAATTTTAACTCATAAAGTTAAAATAACTTTAGAGAAAAACAAGTTTTGTCTTATTCAATAAGCCCCAAATACTTACATAGACTTAAAAATAAAACAAAAAGATTGAATAAACAAAACCATATCAAAGAAATCTTTTCTCTAAGGAAAAAGAAGAATGTTTCTAGTATACCAGAAATACTGGGTGAATTTAGAAATCACTTTCACAAGATTAACCATAACAACATTAACATGGAACCTAAAGATAAAATAAAGGAGTTTATAACCACAAACATGAATAAAAAGCTTAATAAACAACAGATTAAACTATTGGACAAGAGTATTTCATATACAGAAGTTATTACACAAATAAATAAGCTTAAATCAAACAAAGCACCGGGTAATGATGGTATTATACCAGAGATATATAAAATCCTTTCTAAAACTACATATTCATTAATACAAAAGGGTTTTTTATTCTGGCCCAAACTGAGTTAATAACCCCCACATCTTGGCAATATACATTTATTTCACCAATTTTAAAACCTAATAAAGATCCAACTAGATGTTCTTCATATCGACCCATCTCATTACTTAATGTTGATTATAAAATGTTTATGAGTATTTTTGCTGATAGATTGAAGACAATCATCCCGGCATTATAGATATAGATCAGACGGCTTCATTGTAAATAGAAATACTTTTGATAATATAAGAAGAACTTTAACATTAATTGATTTTGCAAATAGGAAAAAGAAAGATTTAACACTTATTAGTCTTGATATAGGTTCAGCATTTGATTCAGTAAGTTGGGACTATCTGTTTACCTTACTGAAGTGCACAAACTCTGATGCATTTGTAAATTTAATTGAGCATTTATACAAAGGAACGCTGGCTTATATTAAGGTAGGACCATAGGTTCAACAAAAATTACCCATTCTAAAAGGTACAAAGCAAGGATGTCCACTTTCTCCACTATTATTCACTTTAGTAATGGAGCCTTGGGCTAATTTGATTAGAAACAGTACTGACATAGAGGGTTTTGAAATAGAAGAAAATACAACATCAAAAAATTTAACTTTTTGCAGATGATGTTCTAATTACATCAGCAGGATCTAATTCTTCTATGCAGTCTTTATTTGATAAAATGATGAATTTTAAAAGTATTTCTGGTTTAATATTCAATGAAGAAAAACTAAAATACTACCTATATATACACGAAAAATATTTTCATTAGTGATTTTACTAAATATGTACCCAATTTAGGTCAGATAACTTATTTAGGTATAATACTATCTAAAGATATTAAATCTATTATATATAATAACTATAATACCTGTTTTCTTAATATACAAAATCTTTTTAATACCTGGAATAATATCTTTTTTACTATCGTGGAGAGACTTTCAATTATTTATATGATAATATTCCCCAAGATTTTTTTCCTTATACAAACAATAATACTTTCACCTACCAAAAAAATTATCAAGAAACTGAATACACTAATGTTAAATTTCTAAAGGACACCTAATAGACGTAGGATAGCATAAAAGAAACATACTAATAGCTGGTCTCAAGGGGTATTTCTTTTCCAGACTTTAATTTATATATTATCTCTTCTTTATAAAAGTTATTACTTTATTAATAGATCGTCATATGTCCAAAATGGAAAGATTATTGGGAGCTAATTAGTATGCACTTCATGAAAATCTCCTTAACACATAAAAATATGATTATAAATAACTCCATGTTGTGGTTCTAAAGGAATTTTGTACTTCACCTATTACACCTAAACATATGGTCTGTTACCCATTAAATATTATTATTAGTTATCGAACTTTATATTCATGCACCCTAAGTATAGGGGAAAGGAATTTTATTGATTCCTATAATTTACTCAGGGTATGCTTATGTCATCTACTTCTGAAGGAGCTCATTTAGCTATAGATAATAACTAAAGTACTGGTATCAGCTGATATCTGATAATAAAGTTAAAAATCTAGATTTCTTAAAACAAGAATTTGATCTAAGAGAAACTTGCTGGTTAGAGGTTCAGATCTTTAGACAACATCTCATTGATAGAATAGATCTAATGTCTATAACAGTTAAAGAATCTATTCCAAAACTGATTGATTACTTGATAAAAAATTTACAGCATAAAGTTTCTGATAAAGGTAAACTTTCATATATACATAAAATTATCAGACAAGAAACTTTTTACAATGTAGATTCATACTGGAATTATTTCACCTCTATTAATGGGGACCCACCAACTCAACAAGATAAACAATATATATTGGAATCTGCTTATAGAACTACATCTTCCATTGTCTGGGGACTTTTTACATGGAAAATTTTTCATAGATCTTTTTATACACCTTTGATGATGAATAAAATTAATAATAAAGATAATCTATGTAAGAGATGTAATGTAGAAATTAATGCTGACTGGGCGCATATGTTTTATGACTGTATGAAGTTGAAAGAACACTGGAAGTCAATTACTGAATATTTGCAGGCTCTTTTACAGATAATTTCATTATTTCTAAGTCTCTTATATTATTCAACACACCTGTACCTCAAGTGTTAAAAAAATTAAGCTTCCCTTGTTATGGTCTATCCCAGCAGTGGCTAGGAAAATAATAACTAGAAATTGGATTTCAGATACACCTCCTTCGTTTAATGAATTTAAAAAAGTTATGAATATAATGTGTCATATG
>NW_025053905.1:0-10161 GCF_019279795.1 Protopterus annectens
GTTTGTGTGTTGCTAAGCAGTGTGCAAGTGGGAGGTGCATTGCTCACATCAGAGACTTACTATTACATGACATAAGACTCCAGCCTACTCCAGGTCGGGATTTTATTTGTTCCACAGTCTGACTTCTGTCCCTGTTTCTGCACTGATGTGCTTTGTGCAAACTGGCTAAGACTTATTAAATAAGCTATAGACATGTAGCGCTACATGCAAGTATGAAATTAATATAAGAAAGATGTTACTAGTCTAGCACACACAGAGTCACAGTCTGTAAAACACAACTTGTTACTAGTTCACATCCAGGATATATGCTTATTTCCAGATTAGAACCTTAAACACCATCACACAAACTGACTGCCTTAGCCCTTTGAGCCACAGAAGCAGCTTGACAGTCAGGGCGTCTCTCATCACATGATCACTTGCATAAATATGTACACTGCTATTCCTCAGTTAGCTAGTAGATACCATGTAAGATCAAGTTCTATATTACTGTCCTGAGTCTGTGTGGCATACAAATTGCATCAAATGCTCATATAGCATAGATGAGTTACTGTTATGGCAGTTACAAGGGGACGCTGTTGTTTTGAGAGGTGGGAGAACAAACCACATATTTTGTTAGGATACACAGTAGTCTATCATTTACCCTCACCTTCTAACATCTATCTTGAATGATGTGCCAGTAATCTGTTGCAGTAAGACTGCATGAATATTCCATGCATGAGGCCTACTGATTACAAATGGAAATGTGATAGTTGAATAGGTGTCTGTAGTCCCATGTGGATGTAATTTCTTCCAAAATTGACAAGTTGAACATAACTGTAAAACTTGAAATAAAAATGGATTAAAAAAAAAATCAAAAACCTCCAAGCTTTAATAAAAGAACATCCAGTAAGCGCTTTCGTCTACATAAAGACTTCTTCAGACTGAATGTGCTGTAACATACACAATTTTTAAATAGCAAACACAATTAAAGTATTAATTAAAATTTCTAATATCAATTAAAGACAATTCTGCCTGGATTAGTGCCTTAACCTTTTTCTTTTTAAGAGCACTTTAAAATTTCCTTTATCATTCAAACCTGGAGCATTGCTGGCATCTAAACGTATCTGCCAGCAATACTCTTTCCAATCTAATTCCTGCTCTGCTAATTCCTTCCTGCTCAAACCTAGTTAAATAGTCTGGGACACTATCTATAACAATGAATTTTGGCAAGCCTTTACACCCTCTATTAACACAATGCTTACCCCAAGCATTATTAAGGTCCCTATTTTCAATTGCATGCAACTGCTCATAAATTCTCTTATTTAACTCTCTAGTAGTAGTCCTTTCTATGTAATATGCTGAACACTCCATACAGATGGAGAGATAAACCACAAAGCTAGATTTGCAGCTATAATATCCTTTTATAAATACTTTTATTATTTCTGTCCAAATACCCCACTATAGTTACCAAGGAGAAAGGTATTAGTCCCCAGGTTGTCAGTGAATGTCTTATCTGTTGTTTCTTAGTCAAAGCCAGGGTGTACAGAGCATGCCTATGTCTGCCTACAGGGACATCAGCAGGGGGGTTCCTACTCTGAGTCCTCCTGTTGCTGTGGTAACCTAGGCACTGGTGGGATGCTGTGTATCCCTTCTCTTTGCTGATCCTGCTGCAGCTGTTTCACAGGCTCAGACTGTCTAGCATAGCACATGCTGTGAATATTTCTGCACATGTGAGAGGAGTATACTGCAAGGCTCCACCAGATATATTGAGGCATGTGGGACTTCAGAAGCCAAAACAACTTCTTTATAATGTTCCAAGTTTGTGTGTGTGCCTCACTATGGCATTCTTCCTTGAGTATGTGTGCATTGCTGATGGGTGTCATCATCCACAGTTCCAGGGCATAGCCAGCATCCCCAGTAAATGGCCCTGTGGTATGTACCCCCTAGCGAACATCTGGTATAGCTGTGATGTCTGACAGATATGAGTCATGATAACTGCTAGGGTTGCCAGCACACACATTCATGATAATCCCCTGGGCATGGCACATGACTGGCAGTTGATTGAGTGGTATCCCTTAGTGTTAACATATATTTCTACCCTAGTCACCAGGTGGTGCCTTGATGTGTACCTGATTGTAATCTATGGCACCCAGTACTTCAGGGTAATGTGCTACATGGTAGAACTGTTGCATATTTCTGGCCCTCACCTCAGGGGAAAGGGGAAAAGATATGTGCTCACTGGCATGTGGGAGCATAGCTTCCAGGAATTGGTGGAGTATCCTGGATGCTGATGCCTGTGACACCCCCATCATGTCCCCAGTGGGTCTTTGAAAAGTACCTGTAGCTAGTATCCTAAGGGCTACACATACCTTAGTTTCAGCTGGGATGGCTGTCCCTCTGTTAGCTCTGGCTCTGAGTTGAGGGTGGCAGAGCTCACTGAGTTCTTGTAAAATGTCCCTCTCCACCGTGTAGTGCTCTACAATCTCCAGCTCATGTAGCTCCTGGAAGGTTACCCTGGGTCTGAACACTCTTTCCCTTCTCAGCCTAAGCCGATAGTCAGGAGCACCAGTAGCACTGACTTCAGTATCTAGCACATACAGATCTAGAATAGCTGCAGCATCCCCTAGCATTTTCTCAGTTAAAATTTCCAAGTCTCCACTCCAATGGTTCAGAGTAGTGAGGAAAAATCAGAATGCAAGGTGTATGCATACGTTATACAGTTCTGGTGCAGGTTCACCATATGGGATTGGGTAATTATGATGCAGTTCACCTGCTTAGGATATAATTGACATGATTTAAAGGGCCCATTTTAGTGATCAGTTCTGCTCTATTTGCAACATCATGCAGCATAGCTATGCAAAACTGCATATTAATTGAATATATCCATTTCCATTTAGAGCTGTCTAGCTCAAGCCTGGTATGTGGGTGGTCTGATCATGCTAACAAGCTAAGCTATGCCTAAACCATTTGCAGCAAGTGGTGCGCTGTGCAAACATGTGCACTAAGCACAGAAAAATCCTAAAAGTGACGTGACACCCCCCTATGTCATCCACATCCACTAGAAATATAAACACCATGTAAGAGCCTACATGAAGTGGATATCCAAAAAAGGCTGCTCACTTTAATGATTCAACACATCGAAAGCATTTACCCCTCATTTGCACAATATTTGTGCTGACAGCCTAGAAACTACATGATTCATAGCCATGTAAGCTGATTAACAGCATGAAAGCATGATTGTGCAGACCCAAAACAAGGTCTTCCATTACTTTTGTCTAGAGTACATTATACTGTTTTACAATTTTTTTTTTATTTTTGTTGTTAGACATGTTTGTGCAATATGGTGCATAGTGCAAATGTGTAGGAATTTAAAAAAAATAATAATTTGACATAATTCCTGCAGTTTTCAGATATCCAGAGTGTATGATTCAAATATGTATATATGATAGCTTACATTTCAGGGGAATTATGTTCAAATGTGTGGACTTTTACACCCCCCCCCCTCTTTCTGTGTAGACTCCTATACATGGAATTTTCCATGTACACTACTAACATGGACACAGAGTCTACACAGATGCATTACGGGTTGTTGGATTGCTCCACCTGCTTAATTTGCATAAAACTCAGCTACTTTAGCCAAATTTTGCTTTGCACGAAAGGTTCCGTAGTTGCATGTGCATGTAATTGTGTGTGCCACTGCCGAGAGTTTATTGAATCTAAAATTGTTCTTGCGCATGTGCTTATTGTGCTGTGACATGCACATGGAAAATATTTTGTGTAAGCTTTCTTGAATTTGCACACTAGATAGGATTCAGTGTAAGGACAGTTAGATAACTTGCACCATTCTAATTAGTAACATTTTCTTTCTTTCTTTATGTATGTATGTAGATATTGTTAACTGGTAAATGAATTGGTACAGGGACCCTTTTTACCCGGTAAAAATGCACTTAGCAATACAAAGGAAATAAACTGCTCTTACAGCATTTGAAAAAGAATGCATGCACAAAGTAAAGTTAAGGTGTGACAGCAAATAAATAAAATATTATCTTACTCCTGCAAACTTTAATTACCCCTACTCATCATGGCTTTTACCCCCACCACAGCACCACTACTGCACTTATTTCCATTACTAACACCATCTCCCTAGATAGAGACAATGATAAACTAGTGTCCTGCATCCTTTTGGATCTCTCCAAAGCCTTTGGCACTGTCTCTCACCCCATCCTCCTCTCCAAACTCTCTCAACTCAACTTCTCCTCAGCAACCATCTCCTGGTTCAATAGCAACCTCACAGACAGACTGCAATCGGTAAAATGGCTCTCTGATCTTTCTTCTTTTCTCCCTATCAAAATGGGCATCTCTCAAGGCTCTATTTTAGGCCCCCTCCTTTTTAACATTTTTACTAACCAACTTCATACATCCTGTCCTCAGTCTTCCCTCATATAGTACGCAGATGACTCCACCATCATTTCTATAGCTGACAGTCCCACTGACCTACTAACCCTGACACAAGCATCTTTCAACCTCACTGAAACATGGCTTAATAACAACCAACTCATACTAAACCCTAAAAAGACAAAACTTCTTATCTTCCTCCCAGAATCCCTTTACCATATTAAATCCTCATTCATCATCTCTTCCCTCAAAAAAACTGTGATCAGACTTGAATCACACACTAAGCTGCTTGGAGTTATAGTTGATGATCAACTAAAATTTGACCTTCATGTACTTAACTGCAACAAGAAAACCCACCAAAAGCTTGGTTCACTCTATAGAAACAAAAGGTTCCTCACACCCAGCTCCAGGATCTCACTAGCCCAAGCTTACCTTCTCCCCAACCTCTTTTACAGCTCTCAGACTTTAACCAACTTACACTCTTCACTACTTTCCAAACTTGAAACCACCTACAACAAAGTTGCTAGATTTGCAGTCAATCTGCCCTCAAGATCACAGCAGTGTCACACTCTCCAGACACTCAGCTGGCTATAGTTTCCTAACTAACTCTTATTTACCCAACTTCTCATTATCCATACTATTTTGAATAAGCCCTCCTCTTGCCGTAGCATTTCCTCCTTGTCTCCCTCTATAAGTCCCCTCGATCCCTCAGAAGCCCTGACCCATGTCTCTTACAAATTCACAAACGTACAAAATCTATTGGACAGAATCTCTACAGCTACTTCCTTGCTCTTACATGGAACAAGCTCCCCATGGACCTTAGAAACTCTCAAAAGGTACCTTAATAGTACATGGAATTGCCTCTAATCATCTCACATGAACCCCCCCCTTTCTCTATCTCTATCCTCTCCATTCCTTCCTTCCCTACTAGCATAAATCACTTCACTGCTCTGTATTCTACAATTAGCGTCTGAAGATAACCCAATGTGTTATGTAAATTCATTCAAATTTTTATTGTATATTTCTTTGTTATGTTTTTTCTTCACTGTTAAAATGCCTCTTATTATATTGTACTGTGGAGCTTTATCTACATTTGCTTAACTGTTTTATTATAAAATTTTCACTGTGTTCATCTTCAGTTTTGTACATTTTCTTGTGTACTGTGGAGATTTTCACCCTGGACCTCCACTGAAAATGGCTTTTGCTCAGATGCACTATCCCAGTTAACACATGTTAAATAAACAAGCAAATAAAACAAAAACAAACAAATAAATAAAACAAACAAAAACAAATAAATAAATAAAACAAAAACAAACAGTTCTAAGAAAGCATACATTATCAATGCTTGCATATACAATGCAAACTTTATTATAAATGTAAACTGAGTTTATATCACGTTATCAAAAGATGAAAATAGCGAACGCTATTTCATCGGCCCCAAAACATCTAAACATGAAAATATTGAACATTCAGAACAGCGAATTTTTTCTAATGGAAAAAAATTTGCTGCTCCGAAACACATACACACAACACAAGCACATCAAAAAAACAGCAACCACACACATACACTTAAATTCCTACATCTAACGCTACACTAAACTAAACATACACTACTATCTACCCACTTACCTTAACCCAAACCCTAACCCTAAGGTCCGTCACTATTGCACACTCACCTAACCCGTGCCCTAACCCTAATTCACTTAAACCGCCCCAACTCTAAAGTCTGTCACTATTGTACAAACGCCTAACCCGCTCCCTAACCCTAACTCACTTAACCCGCCCCTAACCCTAATGTACAAACAATCGCACACTTACCTGAACCCAACCCCTAACTTTCCACCACAGCACTAACAATAGCAAAGCCACAGAAATGGCTAACCAAATTATTTCCTGAGGAAAGAATTTGCTGTTCTGCAGCTTCGCTATTCTTAGTGTTTGCTGAATAGTGTTCGATATCAGGGCATTCAAAGTTTTAATACTTCGATGTTCAGATATAGACCCTGTAAACTTGCATGTAAACATGTTAGGCAGCTTGTAGCACTGAAAGATGTTGGTATACTGTAATAGACTAGGAATAAACTTGTGCATGTTGCATGGCTATAGTATGTTGTCAAAAGGTTGCATTTTTCATACTATACTTACACATTTTTGAATAGAACTACCAGCACAGCATAATATAAGAAACAATGTACCATTGTGCCAGTCCATGTCTCTATAGAACTTGTGTTTTTCTTCATTGAACAGGCAATTTCTGAGTGGTTCCTTGAAAGTCAGTAGTTTTCCTGAGTTCATGATGTTCCAAACAGATGGAACTATTTTCAAGAAGGCTCTTTCAGACATGCTAAGTGTGAATGTGGGTGTGTTTAATTGAATGTCTTCATTATTTATAAGATTATAGGATCTGTAGCCTGCTGAGGAATTGTGGGCAATTGCCACAATTTAATATTTTGCAGATGAGTGTACTCCACATTAAAGTAGCTAGAGCTGTGACAGGTAGACAGTTGCTTGAAACATGAGTAGTACAGTGACGTTTGTATTTATTAGCTAGGTGTGTGAATTTAAGTATATTATCTTCAACTGTCTGACTGAGTGCAGTATTTTGTACATTGAGAAGTGCAGTTAAAGGTTGCCAGTATCCGGCCGCCCTTGTGGCATAGAGGGATAAAGCCCTAACTATGGCCCAGCTGACCCATATTTAATTAATGGCTCAGATGACTGACAGAGCAGCATGAAAGGATGGGCTTCACCAATCCTGGGTGGGAGGGTATTCCTGTGGGTGTCTCTTGTGATGATCCCTGATTGTTTAGAGACAGCAATGTTGTTGAGAGGCAGAGTTCAATGTTGGGAAAAGGGCAGAGACATGACTGAGCTACCATGGAGGTCAGGGCAATATGCTGCACATCTCCATCACATGCCTCCCCTTGAATATAGTCATGGGGTCCACTGGGGGGAGAGGGAGAAACAGAGTAGGTCAAAAACTGCAAACCATGCAACCTTGATGAAGGACAGCAGTGACACTCCATGATATCCTCAAGATTGTTGCTGATGCCAGCTCAAATTCAGACATTCAACTGGGGGATGTTTGGAGTCCCTATTGACCCAGTGAAGAATGTGGGGCTCTGGGATAGCTATACAAATGACATTAGTGGAAGAAAAATAGAATTCAAGATATAGCAGTATTCTAATCAGGGGAGGATTAGATTTATGGCAATGGCTCATGGTAGTCAACAAGTTAGATATTTTACAGACTTTAAATGAGTTAATACCTTGCTGTTCTGCATGTTGGTGGAATGATTGATTTTTGGTCTAAGATTAGTCTTGGGTACCCTTTGTATAGTGATAACCAGAGGGGTGCCAAGGGGTTTCCAATAGGTTCTTAGGCAAGTACTAGGCTAGCTGCCCTTGTGGGCCATTTTCAGCCAAGCCAATTTCCCATTCAAAAGCCAGAATCAAACACAGTATTGTTGTATGTTTGTGAAGTAAATACTGTGACTAGTATTCCAGCCATGCTGAGGACAGGGATTCCAGTTAATTTTCTACAGCTGCTGGATAGCATCACAGAGGCTTTCTTTGTATTGATGGACAGCCAGTTCTACATAACTTCCAAATTCTTGTGAAGCTCACTTTTTATAAAGGATGACCCTTTGTTGGAGCAGGTATTGAAAATGTTATCTATGTACACTGTACAGTTAAGATGGATTCCAGAGTAGAATATTAATATACAGTGAAAATAGCAGCTCACCAGGAGTGAACCTTGTAGGATCATTTGTGTTATGCTCCTAGTATGAGTACAATTGTAAGAGCTGACTCATAGGTGATTAATAAGCTGATGGTTGAAGAGCCTTTACAAGCCTAGCTAATAATGCATGAAATACTACAATATTATATCTTAATTTCCCATGGGATGGTGTAGTATCAGGGTAGTCAGTCTTTGGGTGTTGAAGCACTTAGTTATTTTACAGACTGACTCTGTCCATAAGGGACATAGGTAGTATCCCAGGAATGAACTTGTAGTTCCCCATCCATTTATCCAAATCATTTTTGAAGAAAGGAATAGGCTTTGTTTTATGAAGATGGGAAGTTTATTCCATCCATGAGGTAGCCTTTGGGATATGGATCTGTCTCTCCAGCAAGTGCTGTTACAGTCACAAATAAACTTCAGGTCCATGGAATGCATAAACCTTGTATAATTTTTCTTGCAAATAAATAACATATTCATCATTGCTAAATCAGAGAATGGATTGTAGGTCACTTAAAAAGTTCCATGTACAAGGTATTTTTCAAACCATTGCACTTCTTCCATGGAGAAACCTGAATCTGACAGTTTATATAACAACACACCATGGTCAACAGATCCAAAAGACATTTTAAGATCTAAAAAGATGGGTCTTGTAACTTTACCTTGTTCAGTGTTTGTAAAGGTTGGACCTGTCAGTGAATGTATATACATCTGTTAAAGTGCTAAAGTTAGACCAGAAACCACGCTGCCTCTATGTTATGATGACACATTTTAAATAGATCCTCTAAAATTTGATCATATACTACTTTTCAAAATATTGTAGCTATTCATTGAAGGTTGTCAAATGGAAGCAAGTCATTTGCAGAGGCTGGGGAAGGACATGTATCCAGGGTGGTATTCATGACATTTTTTAAAACTATAATGGAGGATTTGTTGTAGGTGATGAAATTTTGATGTGTAAAGTATAAGATTATAGCATGTGTCCATGTATTCAATGTGTGTTTGCATGTTGTTATGTTAATTTGATTGTGGAGAATGACAGAGAGAATAAGAATAAGAAAAACAAGTGTAGCAATGAGACAAGGAGACATCATCACTGCAATAATAACGAGTAAAGCAGAGAGGGTGTCGAAGTTTAAAAATGTATGAACGTACAATGATATCCTAGGGTGAATTAGTAACAGGGATAAATCATGCAGATATGTAATAATTCTGTCGACTAAGTAAGTAATAATTATGTTGTCAGCTCTAATCTGACTAGCATATTATGGTAGTAAGAGCAGATGAATGACACTTGTTGGGCGTATTAGGAGATAGCAGTAGCTACAGCAAGTTTGTGTCACAATGAAGAGGCTGTAGAGAGCATTTACAGGCAAGTGGAGGTGGGACTGAGTAGACCATTTTGAAAGAATGGTTTGGAATAGGGAAGGGGCAGAGTGAAATATTAAGGCAGCACACTGGAGAGAGTAGTAAGATATGGAGGAAAGATTTGAGCAAACTGGGCACCAATCAGGACCAATGCAAGTGAATGAGCTTGCATACACAGCGAGGATGATTCCTGGTGGGTGCTGGTGAGCACAGGAAGGTAAGTAGTGAGTTCATAGGTTCATAGGTGTGTATACTAGGTTAACAACCACAAGGGCCTTTTAAGCCTAGCCATACATCCCAAATCTCAGACAGGTTATGGTACCCTTGATAACTGTAAGCAGGGTCTTGGGAGATGAAACATTTACAAGCAGTGGCCTGGGAGATGAACCATTTACAGGATGCCTGTGTCCATTAGAGACATAGGTGCCAAACCAGGGATGAATTTCCTGTTCCCCATCCAATTATTCAAGTCAAACTTGAATTGGGTTAGGGAGGAACTCTGCTTCATATGGATGGGGAGCCTACTTCAGAGCTGAGGTAGTCTCTGGGACACATAACTGTCTCTACAGTATGTCCTTTTTATATCACAGGCAATTTTTAAGTCATTAGAATGGGTAATTCTGGTGCTGTTTGTTTTACTGATATGCAGGAGGTCCATCAGAGAGGAGGTCATGATC
>NW_025053906.1:0-8040 GCF_019279795.1 Protopterus annectens
CAGTAGTTGTCCTGGATGTAATAGATCCTTGAAGGCTGTCAGAGCTTTCTGTACAGCTAGCATCTCTTTTGATTGATGTGCAGATTCTTTGATCTGCAGTCCATAGCCTTGAATGCACTGTCCTGCCATGTGTGCCCCCAGGCAATCGATGCATCTGTTGTGATAGTTTGCCTGGCTGGGGCAGGGTGAAGGGCTGACCCTTGTTGAGGTGGCATGCCTGTGACCACCATAAAAACTCCTGTTGTAGGCAGGGAATGAGAGATATCATTGTGTCCAAGCTGTGGCTGTGTTGAGACCATACTGTTTTAGGTACCACTGTAATTTCCTCATATGCAGCTTTGCAAATGGTATTAGTAGTATGCAAGATGCCATGAAGCCCAAGGCCTGCAGAATTTTACTTGCAGTTAATTGGGTCTTTGTTGCCATTGTTTTGAAATATTGAGTCAGTTGTAGTTGTTTGTCTGGCGTCAGATAAGCCTTCTGGGCTTGTATTCAAGCTGGCACCCAGGAATGTCATATTTTGTGAGGGTACTAGTTTTGATTCTTTTCGTTTACTGTGTACCCCAGGCAATTTAGTAGATGTTTACAAAAGCCAGATGATGTAATAGAATGTCCTTGCTTTCTGCTTGGATGAGGCAGTCGTCCAGGTATGGGTATATTTGAATTCCTCTTTGTCTGCAGTATGCAATTACTGGTGCCAGGCATTTTGTGAAGACTCTGGGCAGTAGATAATACAAAGGGCAGTGCAGAGAATTGGTAATGGGTTGAACCTGCAATGAAACGGAGGTATCTTCTGCAACTTTGTCTGATAGGGACATGCAGGTATGCCTCCTTGAGGTCCAACGTTACTAGCCATGCTTCCTTGCCCAACATGGGAAGAAGCTGCTGTAGTGTTAGCATCTTGAATTTGGGTACTTGCAAGAAGTGTTTAGAATTGAAAGGTCCAGAATTGGTCTCCAGGCATTGTCCTTTCTGGGCACTAGAAAGAGTCTTGAGTAAAATCCTTGGCCTTGCTCTGGTAGGTACCAGTTGAATGGCTCTCATGTCCATGAGAGCTGTAATTTGTTTTGTGCCTCTGCCCATTGATTTTGTGGCAGGTTTGGCATTCCTCTTTTCATTGGCAAGGTGTGAAAATGGAATCTGTATCCTGAAAATTATGTCTAGGACCCATTTGTCCTTTGTGACAATGTGCCAGTTGTCAAAAAAGTGCAGTTTTCCTCCCAAGGGGCTGCCAAGAGAGTGTTGCTTGGCCAGATGAGGTGCAAGTCATTGAGTTTGCCTTCTGGTAGATTGGGACCTGTCTTCTCCTCCTTCTGTGTTGCAGTGCCCCATTGGCGAGGTTTGTACTGGGCTTGTGGTTGTCCTCTGCCCCTTGGCGCCTGTATTTACCCTCTGTGGTCTGTCAGTAGCTGGAAAGGACCAATTTTTGTTGGCCAGTTTCTGCTGAAGCAGGGGCTGTACCTGTAGAAATCTTTGACTGTCTGCATAGATTTTGCCTTATCCTCCATTTTCTTTAAGACTTCTTCTGCTTTAACTCCAAAAGAACATCCTGCTGTAAGGAGCATGAAGTTTTGCTTTAACATGATCAGGCAGAGTTTGTTCCTTTAACCAAGCATGCCTATGTATAACAGACCCAGTGACAGCTGCTCTGCAGGAGGCCTCAAAGAATCAAACCCACATTGTAAGTATGTTTGCCCACCTGTCAGTGCATGCAACAGATCCTGCATTTCTTTCAATTCAGATGTTGAGGAGAGTGGTCATTTTGTTTAACTGAGAAGAAATTGATACTTAAGCATGTGAAATTGGCAATTTAGTGCCCTCATAGCTAGAGTGGCTGAGGTGTAAACCTTTTCCCCACCTGTCTAGTGCTCTGGAATCCCTTTTCAGAGGTACAGGATTTTTGCCATAGAAGCCTTAGCCCCTTTGGGACCCTGGGAGATTGTTTTGGGCAGCAACAGGGCTTTGTAAAGAAATTTGTGGGTCAGGCACTTTTAAAATATCTGTCGGTTGGAGCAGGAGGAGAAATCGGGTTTAAAAACTGATTCTAAGTAAACATCATCCACAATGTCTAAAACTGGGGATGGCAAGTGGTCTGTGTGGGGAGTAAAAGAAACTTTTGAGCCTTTTCTTAGTCAGAGTAGTCCTGACCTTCCCAGTAAAAATGTTCCCTCATGGGTGTAAATTTTCCCCCAAAGGAGTAGTCTTCGGGAGGAGAAGCTGAGGGAAAATCCTCAGCATAAAAAAAGGGGAAAGGGAAATCGGGTCCCAGAGGAGCTAAAGAAATGGACACTTGTTCAGAGGATGCATAATCTTCCTCTTGTCTAGGCCTTTTGTCAGGAGGGGTGGGAACCCTGTTTAAAAGGGATCAAATCTTCAGCCATTTTGAGCATCTGTTTTTTAGGCATGGGGCCTTGAACGGGGACTGAAGTGCAGTCTTTTAGTTTAATGGGAGTCTTGCTTAGAATATGATTTAATGGTGGCGCGTCTGAAAACCCCTTCAGAAACCGGCGTTTTGCAGCACCACATTTTTTTCAGCAATGTCGGTAGGGCCTGAACAAAGGGCCCGGGGCCTGGTACATTCAGTAAAAAATCTGAAGGGGTCTGGGTTCCAGATCTGGTAGTCGGGGGCCCCGGAGCCTCACTGGGACCGAGACTGGACCAGGGGGCCTGGGAATCTGGCAGGCCTGGGCTGCTGTCCTTATCCTTGCTTTTTGCCCCCGGGTAGTCGGTTGCCCCGGCATGGTGTAGTTAAATTTCCTCCCAAGTAGTGCCAAATCAAAGCTTTTTAATAGTCATTAAACCTAGCACAAAACGACAACAGTGGGGTGGTCTGGGCCTAGGCAATGCAATAAAAATGAAAATCCTTATGAGGTATTTGCTTCCCACAAGAAATACAATTGTTAACTTTTTCTGACATCGGTCTGAGGCAAGAAAAGCCAACGGGTACTTGCTTTATGAAGACTTGGTCTAAAATTTAATTTGAAAATCTCAGACCCGACCGGCACTTAACTGCTTCTGCTTGGCACCCGGCAAGAAAGACTGAAGAAAAGGGCCCCGGTTGCATTATATATACCCTGGCACACTGCCCCCGGGGGAAAAAGGGACAAAACCCGGCCGACCAAGACTTTGGAATTCCAGCCGACTGGACCGCCTGACGACAGGATAACCCAAGTGTAATGACTGCAGCAGGGTAACACGATGAACATCAAAGAAAGGGGAAAAGTTGTCAGAAACTAATGGAAGAAAATTTTTTGATAACCAGGTTTAAAATTTGAAATTTAATAAACGCATCTTTTTTTTCCTTTTTCATTCTTCCTCAGGGGGATCAGATCTGGATCTGACTCGGGAAAAATACACTTTGAACCAGCCCTACCTCACCCATAATGTCTATTTCATCCTAATACCTGATCAAGTTTGCTGCCAAATTTTTATAACAGACAGAAGAAAGTCAGAGTTCAAACCAGAACTGAATAGTTCAAACAGTCTAACAGGTACTTCCAGGAGGACAAGGACAGAGGATGGATGGTATTTGGGGAATATGAAATGGAAAAAAAGATGCCAAGTTATGGTGAGCATTTTAAAAATCTGATGCTGTCCTTTTCATTCTTCCTCACCAATGGGACAGATGCTGCTCATCAGATCTTTGAAGGACATGGGAATGTAACCCAAAAGAAGCTCTTTCGGGAAATGACACCCAACTTGTTGTAACAAAGTATGAGTCTTTTCAAATTTAGAAAAGCCGTGGCTTGCATTAATTTTTACAAATGACAGAATTATCTACAGAATTCTTTCTGGCTAGACGCAATTTTACATAAATGTCATCAATGGAAATTTTGATAAAAAGGCAGATGAAGTAGCCATGGACTGAGAAATGAGCAGGAGGTTTTAAACTTTTTTTTGAGAAAAAACCATGACATGCAATCAGTAATCCATCTGTTTAAAATAGATTTAGATAGGCTCAAGGTTAAAAGGATAAAAAAAGCTGATCAGACTTCTGAACTGTTTTGTTCTGTGAAGAAAAAAACATAGTTGTCTGTAATAGAGGAGAAAGCATGTGTTCTCCCATTCATAAAGTTTGAAAGACAATTGGTAATTGTATGGACGGGTTGATGTTATTTTCAGATGCCACTTTAGGCAGAAAGGAAGTGTTTCCACAGAGACCCCCTGTCAGGGAAAAAAATGTAATGAGGTTTGGCTGATACTTACTAAATTTTCTTTTTGCTAAGTAATGCTACTAAGACCACCATCTTCTATGAAAGATATTTCAGATCACATTTGTCTGACAGTTCAAAAGCTGAGTTAAACCCTTTGAAGGACCACAGTAAGGTCCCAAGGAAGGGGTTTTTTCGGGTCTGAGGAAAAAAATCCCTTTTCATGAAGGCCTTACAAATCTAGATGAAGCCAGAAAAAGATTTTTTTGAGGGAAATTTGAAATCATTTCCACCTGAAGATCTGTAGAAAACTAGCCCAAAAAGGGTTTTAAAAAAAACTGTCTGAAGCGGGAGAAAACATTCTGGTTAGGACTAAACCAAAATTTTTTTATTTGCTTCTATAGACTTCTTGGTAAACCCTTTCTGGGAACCCCGATAATAGAAACTGGGAAAAAAGCCGGGAATGTCTATTACTAGATGTGGAGAAAACCCTTTAGCTTGATAACTGGAATTGAATTTTGGATGGGCAGGATCCCGGGATTCCAGTATCCATGGAGGACACCCAAATGAGACCTAAAGGGGAAAATACCCGTGACCAGAAAAGGGAATGAGAATGACTGAGATCTTCCCCGTTTTCCTTTTGTTGAACTTTAAACAGGGGAAAAGGATAGGCATACAGGGACCCCGGGCCAATCATGAACATCTTTTGACTCTCCTGAATCAAAAATACTTGGTGCACTTTTGTTGAGGGTTTGGGAAAAAGGTCACACAAAACTGACCCATCTGAAGATCATACCACTGACTGAGAGACCACCATGAGGCATAAGAATGGATTTTCTGAGCCTGTCTTCTTTTTTTCTCCCGGGTATGCATTTAGTGAGAAAATGGTATGGAGTGACTCATTCCCAAACTTTCCCGTTTTCTGTACAATAAAAAGGGTTCCCCATTGCTTGTTGATGTACCAAATACTGACATGTTGTCTGTCTGATCTCAAAGTCCCCAGAAGACCTCTTGAAACTTGCAATGCTAAAAAGGGCTGCCCCTTTCTAGGATGTTGATATCAAATTGGTATCTAGAGGGGGCCCTGCCTTGGACCATCTTTTTAAGAAATGCCCCCGTTAAGTGTCCATTTTCACTTTGGGAATGGGGATTGGGAAAGGGTCTGCTAGAAAAGCTATTGAATCCACAGAATATGATTTTTCAGATTACAAGTCATAGGAAATGACATGATAAAAAGGACCACTGTATGATCCACTGAAAAATTTTCAAAGAACCCCAAAAGGGGCTAAAAAGGAAATGACATCAACCCCCGAGCTTTAGCACTAATCTTGCTGGAAGAAGGGGAAAAAATAGACCAAAAGCTTAAGGATGTATTTGGGGGAAAACCACATGAGTTGCATATTCAAAGAGCCTTTTTAATTTCTGTACTGGAACTAGATTTGACTTGTAAGGTGAAAAGATGCCCAAATGTTTAGCAAGTAGTCCCCGGCTTTAAAAATTGATGCTTGGGTGGGGGGGTGAGGGCTAATCAAAGATATGGAAACACTTGGAATCCCCTTTAGTCTCAAGTGAGCTGCCATGACTGCCCTGCAAAAATCCCCCGGTGGCAATACCTGAATTGGTAATGTTTGGCTCCCCCGGGAAAATGTATGTCCTGAGCCTGTCTATTTTTTGTGACAGGCATCTTAGATTACAGAGCACATCTAATCATCCTTACAAAGAGGCAATGGACTGAACAACCCTAAACTTTCCCTTCTTTACATATTGGTTCAACTTGTTTTCTTTTACTAAAAATAACCCTGAGTAAGTTCCAAATCCATTGATTGGGGGAACTCTTATGATTCTTCTGTGAAATTTGTATTTTTGTGCTATGTCCTTCCTCTGATTTGGAACCCCAAAATTTCTTCTTTGAAAAGGAGGAAGGGAAAAAGGTTAGTAACCTAGCAATTTTCAGCACCCATGAATCTTTTTTGATATCTGTAGGGATCTAGATGCAAAAGGAATGACACCCCCGACTTGAAGTCAGGGAAATGCCCGACACTATAGGGGGATTGAAAAGGAATCTCTAAAACCCTGGTTCTGCAGGCCTCCCCTTTTGGGTGGTTTCCATTAAAATTTTCTCCTCTGCCTCTGGAGGAATTATCCTTTGGGAAAACCTGGAAAGGTCCCCGAGATTTATGGAAAATTTATCTTTCCACCCCATTGGTTTTTAAAAAGGTTCATTGGAAAAAAGATTCCCAAGCAGTCAGAATCTTTCCTTGTTTTCTGCAGGTAAGGGGCCTTAACTTATGGCCAAACAAGGAAGTGCCATCAAAGGGGATTGACAAAGGAAGTCTTGAAGGGGTATGCAAAAAAATAGCTGCATAGGCATGTTCCCATGGCAATCCTGAACCCGCTGCTCTAAAGGGACCTTCCCCGCAGGGGGTCAGCATCATTGACACATTTGAAATGGACAGCAGAATAGCCAGTTGAAAGGAAGTCTTTGACACCCTCAACAGACATGCACAAGTTTTATAACTTTAGTCAAAACTCTTTAGCATGAAATGTGCCGCAGTTTAGAGACCCCAGCAAGGGGTGAGGCAAAAACCTGCCCCAAAACTGTTCATTGCTGGGACTCCCCGTTCTGGAAAAGAGCCTGCCTACTTTGGGGTGCCAAGAAAAACAAAGGACTTATTTGCTCCAAAGGGGTCTAGCGAGAGGGCCAAAAAGTCCGTAAATATTAAAAATGTCCCGTTCTCCAAGCCCAGCAGGAAACCAAGTCAATCAGTTAATTGTCAGGTGGATCAACCAAGATTTGATGGTCCTTAAAAAACCCCCAAAAACACTGATTCTTCAGTAGGAGGAGACTGGGATCCAAACCCCCGTTTGAGGATCTCAAAATATCTCCAAAAGGGGATGTCAAAGGGGGCCGGGGATTTTTTTCATCAAAATCAGTGTTCTGTAGACTCCATAGTCTATTTCCTTTATGTCCCCTTAAAGGGAACCTCCCATGATATAAGGGGGGTATCAAAAAAAGGGGAAAAGCCTTTTGATAATCTGGAGACCCCAAATGTCCTTTGGGATAAGTCTGATGGCTCAGAGCCCGAACCAAAAAAGGGGTGATAGATAAGACAAGATGGTTCTCTTTAAGAGAGAAATTTCTATCAGCGAAAGCCAAAGGACCAGGGGAAAAATTTTATGGGGCAAACCCTGAAGGCAGGAAAATCTGAGCTGTCCCGGGCTGAGGCCCAGAGGAAGGGGCAGATTTACAAATCTGAAAACCCCCTCAGATCTGGCAAATGTCAAAGATCCAACATTTTTTTTAGGGTACTAGCAGAACCTGTCAAAAACCATGGAGTTGAAGACATTTTCCTGGATCTGATGCTGAAACCCTGGTATCTCATATCCTGATCAAAAACCCCTACCTGGATCAGAGAAGAAGAAATGGACTTAGTAGGTGTACTCAATCCCGGGGAAACAGGTGCAGGACCCCATCTGGATTTTTCTAGAAATTTCCACATCATCCTATCCACATATCTGACAAACCCAGAATACCTGGAAGATGCTGTGAATGAGGGTCTACTTTTCTTTAAGAGTCAAAATTTGTCCTGGCAGGGGAAGGGAAAACCCAAAAATTTTGGGATCCCTGTCCCATGCAGGGAGAGCTAGTTCTTGGATGGACCCTTTGGGGTCTGATGAAAGGGGGGAAGAGAGTAGAGATTATTTGGGTAAGGATCCAAAAGCATTTAGTATCTTGAAGGCTCCCCGGTTTAGGATCTGAAAAAGGGTTCCCCAAAAGATCTTCTCCAAAGGCTTGGAAAAGGGGGACTTCAGTGGGGGAAACCCTAAGAATAAACTTATTTGGGAATGCCCCACAGTTACAGGTCAACATAAAATACAGGCTGTATTG
>NW_025053907.1:0-8681 GCF_019279795.1 Protopterus annectens
TTTTAAGGGGGGAAAGGGCCCAGGTTTTGCCCTTTTTTTAAAAAACCAAAGGGGCCCGGCTTTTTGGGTTTTGGATCGTGGCTGTTTAAAGTTTCCCAATTTTAAATCTTTGGGGGGTTTTTTTTGAGGGTTTCCATTTGAGGGGGGGGAATTCCCTTTCCCTTTTTTTAAAGCTTTGGGCGGGACCCCAAAAGGGGGGCCTTTATTTAAAAAGGGCCTTTTTTTGGGGGCATATTTTTTTTCCAGGACCCGTTGAGGCACCACCTTTGTGGAAGGACCAGTGTTGCTGTCACCACTCTTTGGGTACATATCCTGTAGTAAGGCTGAGATTGAACAGTATTTTTTGTTTGGGTTTAGCTCTTCTTGGTGTTCATGTAGGATGCAGTCCGGGAAACCCTCTGGTCCCATTGATGCTGTGTGTTTTGTTTTGGGAAAGGGGGGCTCTTACCTGAGCCCCTGAGATGTCAGGGGGCACTCTGCTGGGGTAGATTTTCCCCTTTTTGGTGGGGGGAAGTTGCTCTGAACCTGTCAGCTATGTTGGCAATGTCTGGGGGTTGGGTGTTTTTTTTGTCTTTTTGGACTATTTCTGGGCATATCGGGGATTCCCCAAGGTTTCCCTAACATAACTAAAGACCTTGTGATATCCTTAGTGTCCTGTGCAATTTTTCTCTCTAGGCTGGCCTTAGACGATTTTATGAGTGCCCATAGTTTTTTGCTAATACTGATCAGAGATGCCTTCCCTTTTTGGGATTTTGCTCTATCATGTAGTAGCTTCCTCCTTCTATTGTATAGTTTGTTTATAGCTGGGGTCCACCAGACAGGATGTCTGCCTTTGGAGGATTGGGTCTTGATTTTGTTTGGGATTGCATGATCCATGCATTCCTGAAGGTGCTCATAGAATGCATTTATAAAGGATTTTGCGGTCTGGGCTGTATTTTCCACAGGCCCGGGCAGTTTGAAGGATTCCACCTCGGTTTTGAGGAGTGTAAAATTTGCTTTAGAGAAGTTTTTCACTGTGCTTTTCTGGGCAGGGGGTGGGGTCAGGATGTGAATAGCCAGTGAGATTAGTTTATGGTCTGATCTTACCATTGAGGGATACACTTCTGGTCTGGAGCAAAGAGTCCCCATGTTGGTGATGATTAGGTCCAGTATGTTTTCCCCTCTTGTGGGAGTGTTAACAAGTTGTTCCATAGCATTTGAGTTTATAAATTCTAGGAACCTTTGGGCTTGGGGTTGGAGCTAGAGTAATGCTCCCAGTCTATGTTTGGGTAGTTGAAGTCAATATAATGGTGTTTGGAGAGACCTTCATATTTTCCAGTGTTCTCAGGAAGGCCAGTGGGGTTCCTGGGTTTGGGAGGTGGTCTGTAGCAGCTACAAACTGGAAGGCAGTTTTACCCACTGTTAGTTGCACATGGTTAGTCTCTGATGCTTTTTGTGGGCCCCCAACCTGGAGGTGTGGGTATCTTTGGGAATATTGATACTCTCCTTTTGTGGTTGTTCCCAAATTTTGGGGCCAAAAGCATGGTATGAGGGATAACCTAGTAATGCTGGGGTGCTCTCATAGCCTTGAACCAGGTTTCTGTTTACTGCCCCCAAAAAATTTATCGATTTTTTCTCCAATTTTTTTTTTGGGGGGGGGCGGTTCCTGGGGCTGTATTTTTGCCCCGGGGCCCCCCCCCCCCCCCCCCCCCCCCCCCCCCCCCCCCCCCCACACCCCCCCCCCCCCCCCTCCTCCCCCCCCCCCCCCCCCCCCTTTTTTTTTTTTTTTTTTTTTTTTTTTTTTTTGTTTTTCTCCGTTTTTTTTTTTTTTTTTTTTTTTTTTTTTTTTTTTTTTTTTTTTTTTTTTTTTTTTTTTTTTTTTTTTTTTTTTTTTTTTTTTTTTTTTTTTTTTTTTTTTTTTTTTTTTTGTTTTTTTTTTTTTTTTTTTTTCCAAGGGGGCTTTTGAGTTCCAAAAAACCTTTGGGGGTGTAAATTTCCCTAAAAGCCCAGGTGGTCCCAGGTGGGTCAGATGTATCCCAGGGAAAGGGTTTGGATCCCCGAATCATCTACAAGCCAATTGTTGAAATTGTCATTTTGTTTTTTCCTTTTTGGGTGGGGAAGTGTAAAAGGGTGGGTCATAGGCCTGGGTAATCTAGGACCCTTTGCTCTTTTGGGCAGGGAATTCTCAGTTATTAACCCCAATAAATGTGAGTCATATTTTCTTTTGGGTGGGTCTTGGTTTGGGGGGACCTGGAAGGCAGTACCATGATTCCCTTGTTAGCCGGGTGGGGGGGGTGTTCCTGGATAATCCCTTTGTGTT
Organism: Protopterus annectens; assembly: GCF_019279795.1. Lineage (NCBI taxonomy): Eukaryota > Metazoa > Chordata > Ceratodontiformes > Protopteridae > Protopterus > Protopterus annectens. The sequence continues at coordinate 2,300 of NW_025053907.1, forward strand.
CAGGTTTTGGGGAAGGGCTGTGATTTAACTGGCTTTTGAGCTTTGCCGGTTTTGTTTTGTTGGGTTGTTTTCTGTTTTGGAGGTTCTGCTCTTAGGAGATTTTTTTTTAGAGCCTCTGGGTTTTTTTGTGTTTAGGGTTTTTTGGTTTGCTTTGGGTAGGCTATGTGAGACTGGAATTTAGGAGGTGGTTTCCCTTTCCCGACTGGCTTGCCAGTACAGTTGAAGGCTTGCCTTGTTTGGCTATATGGTTGATTTCACTGTTTGGAATTTTTTGGGAGGGGGGGGGGGTTGTCGGTCATAGGCTTGAAACTTTCCCTCAAGTTCCCAATTCCCGCGGGACAGGAGGAGATTACAACACCTTTGGACATGCCGAATAGTATTGGGAATTCCTTTTAATTGGGGCCGGGGAAAAAGGACTCAAGATTTTGAGGGTGATTGCTTTTTTTTTTGTGCTGATTATAAATTCTTTAGTGAAAAGTGGGTAACTTAAAAGCTGTGTTACAGGCTTTGAAAAAACCAAAAAACGTTTTTTTGTGCGGTGTCTGCTGAGTTCCTAGGGATAAAAACCCTAAAAAAAGTTTTTTTAGGTGGTTGCTTTGGGAAATAACAAGAAACCCAAGCATCAAACAAAGTAGATTCCCGGGTGGTTAGTTATCTCCAAAAAAGGTGTAAATTTTTTGGGAAAAGTTCTATAAAGGCATTAACCCTTTTAACCAAAATTCCCAGCTGAAAAGTCCAGTTCCTCCCAAATGTGGGAACCTTTTAAATTTAAAAAAACCCTGAACCCCAAGTTTTAAAAGAACTAATAGTTTACAATAAGCATGACCCCCATTCCAGTTAACTTAAAGGATGTAAGTACCTTTCCCAACACAAACAAACCCTTCCCTAATGAAAAAATGGTCGAACCCCAATGCTTAATCCAAAAGTTTGAAAAGCTCATTTAAATAATTACTAAAAGAAAAAAACAAGCAAAAACCAACCAAGATACAAACAAAGCTAGATTCAGCAGGCCTGGATCTAGTCTATGCTACACAAACAAGGTGTACCAATTTCAGAAAAAACAGTTCAAATATGAGGCACTATAAGCCTTTAACCAAAATTCCCAGTTTAAAAGGGGCAGAGTCCAGCCTCTCCTCACAAAGTGCAGACCACGACCCTCTTAATGTAAAAAAATGGCCTGAAGCCCAAGTGTTTAAAAACAGAATTAATACTTTTAAAAAAAGGGCACTGAGCCCTAAATCACAGTTCCCAACTTAGAAGGAGGGCTACCTTTTCTGCCACACAGTGAACCACAAACCTTCTTAATGTAAACAACTGGTCTGAAGCCCAATGTTTAAAACAAAAGGGCTTAGAGTGAGTTACACCAAGCAGTAAAAAATACAATTGATCTTTAAGATGATGCAAAACAAAATAAAGAGGAAGAAACACAAATACAGTAAAAGCAGTTTTTTCTTTGAGGAACAAATAGATCCCAGGAGGAGACCCAAAGGCTTTACAAGGGGCAAAGCCCCAAGAAAACCCAAAACAAAAACAAAATGGGGCCTTGAAAAAACAGAGTCACAGCTTCCACTAAAATTTTGCTCTGCAACACAAACAAATTTTTAAAATTTTAATTTGAAAAAGTGCAATAAATATTTAAACTTACTTAGTGTTCAGTTGATGCAGCATTTAGTGGAAACCAATTTTAAACAAAAATTTTTCCCCTTGTAAAGACAGAAACTGAATAACAAGGGAAATCCCCCTTACACCCAAAAACAAGCCTTTAACTGAAAAAAGAGTCAAAACTTCCAGCTAGATTTTGCTCAATGCAACACAAAAAAATTAATTTAAATTGTATTATTTGAAAAAGTGCAGATAAAATTTACTTAACTTATTTTTCAGTTGTTTGCATGCATTTTGCTAAAGCTCAAGTTAAAAAAAATTTTCATGTACCACTTGTATAAGACAGAAACTGAATAACAAGGGGAAAAATACCCCACTTATCACTGGCTTGCATTTTTAAAATTTTAAAAAAAAGAGTCACAACTTCCAGCAGATTTTAATGAAAAAAACTTAATTTAAATCATGTATTATTTGAAAAAGTCAGATAAAAAAATTTAATTCACTTACCATTGATAGCGGGCTTACTAAAAATACTTTTCCATCTCCATAACAAGTTTACAGGCATTCGAGATTGAATCCACCAAACATATTTAACTATTATTATGCAGTTATTGAAACCAAGCTTATGGAGCTGGTTGTCCAAAGGGGTTATTTCAATACACATCACAGGCTTGCTAAATACAAGGGGGAGGTAATGATTGAATGGCCCAAAACATTCCCTCCAAAGTTTTCAGTTGCCAATCGGGTTAAAAACCCATAACATGCTCATATACAACACAGTTATCACAACACCACAGAGCTTATTTTTGCCCAAAAGGGGTTATTTCAAGGTGCCTGACATCAGCACTTGCAAAAATGGGGCAAGGGGAGTTAATGACTGTGAATGGCCAAAAAATCATTCATCTTCACACACACACACACACACACACACACACACACACACACACACACACACACACACACACACACACACACACCCCCTTTCCATGTCTGGGATTAGAACTCTTACCTAACTGGTATGTTACACTATAGCATTACACAGCTATCAAGTGCTACAATGCTTATGGAGGATGGCCTTCTCCAAGTTATTTCAAGGTGACTGACATCAGCAGGCTTGCTAAAGTAGGGCAATGGGAGGTGTAGTGACTATGAATGGCTAAAAAGCATTCATCTCCCCACACAGATTTTTACAGTTGCCATGTCTGGGATTAGAACTCCTACTACCTAGTATGTTATGCTATAGTATTAAAATTATAAAAGCCCCAAAGAGCTTATGGGGCTGTGTATCAAAGGGTTATTTCAAAGTGACTGACATCAGGGTTTTAAAGTAGGGCAATGGAAATTGTATGTGGGGTTAAAAAAGACACACACACACACACAAAAAAAAAAAACGGGGATCACACCCCTACAACTAGTATGTTACATTATAGCATTACACAATTTTCTCAAGGCCCAGAGCTTATGGGGTTGAGACTTTAGAGGGTTATTTCAAGGTGACTACATCAGCATGAGTGCTAAAAAGGCAATGGGAAGTGCAGTGTGGGGGTTGCCATAAACCATTCCTCTGGAAACACACAAACTCTCAGTCACACACTTCATTTGACAGGACTGGGTATACAAATGCTAGATGAATACTGATTTGTACTATGATGTTACACAGTTATCACAAGCACCACAGACACTATAGTGGGCTCCAAAAGAAATGTCTACAGTGATTGACATTGGCACATCATTTATATTAAATTTGGGTGTGTGGTGGGGGGGACAGGCCTCATGATGAAATTTTCTATCACTCTTTCTCTTCCCACATCTCTTTTGTGTATGTTTTATTATATTGTGTTGGCCTTGATATGTGTGAGTATTCCTATCCCAAAGTGTGTGCAAAACATGGGAAGGGGTGCAATGTGGTGTGGTGCACAAAACTCTGACAGATATGTATAGTCCACTGTTGTTGTCAGACATGGGCTCATTTCTCTAAGTTTAGGAGCTGCCCAATGACCTTTTTATTGAGTGAGTGAATCCATTCCCGGGAGGTTGTACTCCAGTCCAGGATTTGGTGTTCTACACCTACAGCTAGTGACCTGTTTCTGCAGGGTATCTGTAGATAGGTTGACAATATGGAGTCACATGGGTGAAAGGTAGTAGGATACTGTAACTATTGTGTCTGTGCTCTTGTGTTACATGGTTGGTGTTAGCAGAGATATTCAGACATATGAACTGTTTTACACTGTGTTTTATTATGTTTACTACTGACAGATATACTTATTAGCTCACAGTTATTTTCTGAGGAATACGAGATGAATGAAGCTGTGTCCAGTTTTGTGGTCTGCAGACTACATATTCTTGCAAACTCATGCCATTCTGGAGGGGGAGCTGCAGACATTTGCTTATGTGCCTATGCAAATGGTCCAGCACCCTTTGGGACTATTTGGGTGAGGATCCCCCGCTTGTACAAATTTTATGTAACAGAATGGCCATATCCGCTGTGGCCATACCTCTCAGCTGTACAGATTCACCCAGGTTTCCCAAGCAGGGTCATATATCTGGTCAGTTCCCTTACATTGTGGTTTATAAAGGTTTGTAGCCACCCATTACTGGGTTTCAGGCAGGGTAGTATGGGCCCCATCAGAGTTTCAGACTTCACAACTCCATGATCCCCTGCTTCTACACCCCCACTCTGTTATTCTATCCTCTTCCTAACATTATGTGGGGTATCTGAGAAGTATCCCTATAGTTGTCCCTTCATCCCAGCAGTATTTAGGTTGGTCCACAGTTCATGCAGTAGGAATGGTGGGGATGTTTCTGGGATTTGTCAACATGGCCTTGCATTTGTGTTCTGTGGACTGTGTTATGTTGTTAGTTGGATCCCATGAGATAAAATATATTGGCAGTATGGGTGAGGCACAGGCCTTTGACAATGAACTGTAGGGCATTTGGTAGTGACGCAGGCCATTTGCAGCAGGCCAGTGCATTCTGTCACTCCTAATTTTCCCCGGGTGGAGCCACTGGATTCCCTGGGGTGACAGGGTAAGTGTGCAAAGGGGTTAATGGCAATAGTTCCTGTCCAATTAATCCATTGGTCTGGATGCTGGCAGGTGCTCTTACAGCTAGGGACACACCTGCATGAACTCTTCAGCATGCTGATTCTGTGGTATTCCCATAAAAGTGGGGTCATACTGTACTCATTCCCAAAGCAGGGATATGACCTGTGATAAACCTGTGGCTGATGGTGGGGTGAGCTGGTGCATGTGTGATATGGAAGCTTCTTGCAGCTGACTCACAGATTACCTGGACATTCCCTTATGCTGCCTTGTGGGGACATAGGCAGTCTCTCATTACTTCATAACTGTCCTTTTGTGGTCTGCCAGTGATTGGCCAGACTACATCATATTCATACTACATACACAGACAACTAATTTCTGCTAACCTGTATGTACAATTCCAAAGGTGTGTGCAGTTTCCCGTTAAATTTTATGACTCTGTCTAGGGGACTTCCACCTGTGTATTTTGTATGCCCGGGCCCCCTTCATGCATGTCCATCTTTCAGATGGTGACAGATATTGACATCTGGACAGTGAGTATGGATAAATGCTGAATGGGTTTTCTGGATGAAATTTTGGTTGGCACTGCAGTTGTCAGAACATGGCCCTGTCATCAACAGTACTGGCATAGGCACTGAGAAAAACCCTCCATTTACATGCTGACCACTTCCAGACAATATAAAAACACAAAACCTAAAAAGGACCCTGCATATTGTCCCCATGCAACAATCTATCCTGTAAATTGGGCCAGCTCAGGTAATCTGTGCTCCCCGTTATTAAACCCACATACATGTTACTGCATTTCTACATAGGATTGTGGGGGGGGCACAACAATTTTAAACATTTGCTATGACTGTACTGTATTTCAGGTACTCTGTTGGCTTCCATAATTTTGTATTCTGACCTATCATGCAGACTGGGGCATATCAGTAGTACAGATCTTAGGTTTTATTGACCTACATTTCATTTCAGACTTCTTACCCTTCAGAACTAACATCCCAAATGCCAGACCTGTTGAGTCTGTCTGTGTAGTCTGGAGGGGCTGTTCACCATTGCCATCAATTGGAGGCCTTAGCACAGCCTTTCTTTATGGTCATCTACACCTGTCCTGCTGGCTGAGGATGCTGTTGGGTATGTAGCTTTACTGACATGCATGTGTGTGTCCAAAGGACACACATTTGGGCCCCACATGTACTCAGTGGGATTTGTCACCTTGTCTAGTACTGCCTACTTTGTTGACACCAGTATTTGTTATGGATTTCATGCTGCCCCTATAGGTGCCCCCTATCTGCTGCCATCCCATTCAGCCACCCCATTCCTTGCATGCTCCCCCATACCATAGATACAACTAGCAGAACATACTACTCCATTCAGCAATTGATAGGGAACTTACCTTGTGGCTGTGCCAGTATTGAGGGTGGTGCTGGAGGGCTGACTATTGGATGCACATAGTACACTCCTATACATGGTAAAGCACAGGTAGTGTCATGTTTGGCATCCCTTTTTCTGTATGTGTGAGTCAAAAAAGAGAGGTGTCATTCCCCGGTCCCCACCGTGTCAGTGTATGTGCTATCGTTGCCTCTTTGCCAAGCCTGGGCATACTGGGCATGCCTCCTTTGCCTACATGGCAGGCCCGGTCATTTCCCTCCCCTTCCCGTATCCCTTCTTTTTGCCCTGTGTTTTTGGGGCCTTTTGGCAATTTTTGGTGGGGGCTGTGTGGGGCCCTCCCTTGTGGGGGT
>NW_025053908.1:0-7534 GCF_019279795.1 Protopterus annectens
TTTTTTGGCTAGTTTCCCTAATTAAATTTGATTTTTTTTTTTTTTTAAGTTTTTTGCTTTGGGTACTTTTGTTTCCCTTTTTTGTTTTGAAAAAAAAAAAAAAATTTTCCTTTTTTCCGCATGTTTGCCGCAATTCGCCGGGGCGGTTGACCGGTTTTTTTCCTTTTTTTTGGGGGAATTACCTTTTACCAGGGGGAGGGGGAAAGTTACCCTTTTTCCTTTTTGTGGGGTTTCACCCATTTAAAAAGTTTTTGGTGGGGGGCCAGTTTTATTTTTATTATAAAAAATTTTTTTATATCACACAATATAAATAATATAAAATAATAAGCATTTTTTATATAATATATTTTTTCTTTAATTAATCCCTAAATTTTTTTCCCCTTTTTTTAATTAATTTTTATATTTAATTAATATTATTAATTTTTTTTATAACAAAAAAACTTTTTAATTATATATTATACAAAATTTTGTGTATGTTTTCCCTTTTTGAAAAAAAAAAAAAAAAATATTTTTTTTTTCCTGTTTACTGTTTAGCCAGTTTAGATTGGATTTCGGGTTGAGTTCCTGTGTACTTTTTTGCCTTATTTGGGGGGGGAATTCCGTTTCCGGGGGAGGGGGAAGCTTTTTCCCGCCCAGTTTTTGGGTTTCACCGAACTTTTAGGGCTTTTGGGGCCTTTTTAAACTTTTTCCCCCCCGGGTTAAAAACGGCCCCCAATTTGGGTGACTTTGCCCCTAGGGGGGGGGTTTTAAAAAACTTTGGGTTTAAAGCCATTTAAATTTTCCCTTCTCCTTTGAAAAAAAAATCGTTTTCCTTAACTAAAATCATTATTGATGTGTATTTTTACTTTAAAAGATTGCTTACATTTTTTTGGGGATTTGCTGTAGTCCCCAAAAAGGTAACTGGTAAGTGTTTTTTAAAGTTTTTTCACCTTTAATGGTCAGTTGCTATGCCCTGTCCGGGAAAAAGGGAAATTTTACAATTTCTGTACAAAATTTTTCCCCCCAAAAAACCAAAATACTGCAAGGATAAATTTGCCCGGGGCTGAGTTTTTAACAAACTAAACCTGGAAAGGGGGTTCCCAAACATCCCCCATCTCCTGACCTTAAACCAAAATCATACAAAAAAAAAAGCTACGGGGTCTGAAAAAAATTCCCGCAGGGCCAAAAGAGCCCCAAACCCCCCTAGCCCCCCTGCCCTGACCTACAGTGGTGAAAAAGTCCCCCCTTGGCCAAAAATAGAACATAGTTTGGGTGCCCCTTGCCCTTCCGCCCCGTAAAGGGGAAAATAAGAAAGCCGTCCGTAAAATCCCCCAAAAAACATCGGTCTCTCAAAAAGTAAAAATTACTCGTTTTTCCCGGTTAAAGCCCTGAGGTTTTCCCCCTATCTAAAAGACTTGGGAGTTTGTTTATTCCCCCGGGATTGCCCTGATTAAAAACCCCCTTTAAAAAAAAAAAATTGCTTTTTCTTAAACACTGGGTCTTTAAAAGGGGGCTGTCGCCGGGGATGACAGTGGAAAAACCCCCCGGGACCTTTTACCCCATTATATTAAAAAGGGCCTTCCCCCCCCATATCCTTTTTAGGCAAGGCCAAATTTAAATACCCCCCTAAACACAAAAAAAAACTGGGGTAATCGTAAATCCAAATCAAAATCAAAAATGCCCTTTGGGTTCCGTTGGGAACTCGATTTTCGTGACAGAAAGGGTTAAAGGCCCCTAAGCAAAAACATGGTTTTCCCATACAGCCCCGCCCCAAAACCCCTAAAAAAAAGGGGGGTTCCCAAATTTCAAAGGCCCCCCCAATAAAGGGGTAACGATCAGGAGACCTCCGGTAATTTAAATGGAAAGATGCTCTGAAAATTTAGTTTACGGGCCCCCCCCCAAATGGAATCCATTTCCCTAAAACACGGGGGGGAAAAAAATGACCCAAAACACCTCTCTATGATTAAATTCCCCCAAAATTAAGGGAACACTTAACCCAAACATAGCCCAAAATTCCTAACATAAATCAAATGCCATGGAAAAACTAGTCACCAACAAGAGGAATAAACTTGATCTATATCAAATAGCACAATGTTAAAAAACCCAGTAAAGAATTTAAAACCGAAATTTTAAAACAGGTTCTCCAACCCCCCCCTAAAACAATCAACTAATACTTCCCTTCTACCCGCACCCGCGGGCATGGATAAAAACCCAAAAAAAACAAAAACTCTTTCCCCAAAGGGATCTGGTGGGCCATAAACAAATTTTTTTTAAAAATGGGAAAACCAAATAAAAACCCATCACTATAATAAAAAATAAGGCTCTCATTCTAAAACAAAATTTGGAAAAAAATAAAAACTGACAATCATGGCCCCTTTGCTTGTTAGAAAATAGGGGCTGTTGCTGAAAGTTCAAAAAGATGTGAAATTACTGATCCTGCAGAAAATTGGCTGAAAGGGTTTAGTAAACTCCCCCCAAAAAAGATATCTTAAAAAATTAAAAAATCTTGCCCTGGCTGCCCCTCCAAAACAAAAAAACAGCATCCATGGGACCTGATTTGGTGTTTCCACGAACTCAATGAGGAAATTCCCCAGCTAAAACCCGTTTTAAATCTTATCTGGATAAAATGGCCTGCCTGTGGTCCCCCTTGGGGGGCCTCCCCCCGGGGCCCCTTAGCTTGACAAACCTTTCTGCAAAGCCATGGGAGGATCATTGGACCTCATAAAAAAAACAAAAATTTCAAATTTGGATCCCCCGTTTGGCTTTTTCAAAAGGGAGATCATGCCTTTTAAAATTGGTTGACTTTTAAAAAGTCACCAAAGCCATTTGGGGGGCCATACAGCCTATGATCTGGCTAAGGGTCAAAAATTGGGTTTATTGAAAAAATCATGCTTAAATGTTCCCCTACCAAAGATGGGTTGCAAACCCAGTGACAGAACCCACAGGGGCAAGTTTGGGCCATGTCAGACTCAAAACAATGGTTCCCCCCCAGTCCTGGGTCTTGTTTGGTTCTTTTAAATACAAACCAAAAAATTTGGTGAAAATTTGAGATGACTGAAAATGGGATAGTAAAAAAACATCTGACACAGATATTTTAAAGGGGCTAAAAAAAAACTGGTGCCAAACCAGCCTAAGTTAAATGCCAAAATGTAGTCTCCCAAAAACAAGGTTCCCCCCTCCAAAAAGGTGGCAATCCACTGAGACAAAAATTATGGGGCCTGGGGACCCTTGATAGTAGTCTGTCATTGACACCCATGTGCTAAAAGTTAGAAGACCTTCTAAATTTCCCACCTTATCATGAAGGGGTTCTCATCTAGATCAAAGGGCATAGTTTCCCTTTTCATCACTCATCAGACCAATGATTGAGTACAATGCCCCCTTGGATGTTCTGGGCACTTGCAGCAGCTGGGGGGCCCCAAAGTTCCCCACCAAAAAGGGTAAAGGGGTCAAAATCTTCCCATGCTACTAAAAAATCCCCTCTATTTGTTGCTCAAAGGGGACCTTTGCCAAAATACAACCATGTCAAAACCAATTTTTGTTCTTCCCTCAAAAACTAGCCTGGCCCGGGGAGATTAAACCCAAACCATTTGGCTCTGGAGGAAAACATGCCCCCTTTTAAAAAATCCCTACATGGAGGGAGATGCGGTTTTCAAAAGGAAAAACTTGCCCAAAAGGGAAGCAAATAAATTATGTTCATTTTTAAATTAAAGGGGGCCCCAAACATGCTAGGCTTGTAAATGTGGGGGAAAAGCCATATGAACCTATGAACCTATGAACCTATACAAAATTACATATATATAAAGTATATATATATATATATTTTTATATATATATATATATATATATATATTATATATATATATATATATATATATTTTTTATATATATATATATATATATATATATATATATATATATATACATATATGGAGTTGCACATCAGATCCATACCAATCTCTTACTGTAACAAGTCTGTAAAGGATGTCAAAATGGTCAAGGCCCAAATAGTGACATCTTGAAATATACCCTTATCCCTTTGTCTCAAGCAGCATGTTCTGCCTTGAACAAATGTATCAGTCCTGTCAAGTGTTGAACCCAGGGCCCTGTCATATAGGCAGAGCAATGTACACATCATTAAGCTGTACAAAATGCTGATGCCTTTCAACATATCATTCAGTAGAGTCATTCAACAGTGGAAATGATTCTGTAGAGTCAGTCAGGTTTATATATATATATATATATATATATATATACATCTATATATATATATATATATATATATATATATATATATATATATATATATATACATATATTATGTATGGTGATGATATATGTGAAAATATAGACACAAACTATAGCTATAGAGATATACATGTAAGATATATATATATCTATGAGTTGATACATAAAACATACAGTGACTTAAAATGAAATCATAAAAACACAGTTACATGAAGATCATTCATTACCATGGTTGCATACACTCACTTACTAAACCATGGTAGCAATTGCACTTTGCATCCGTCTGGAAAGCTTGTATTACATTGAATATGTATTTTATTAGTTGAACATGACTATATTTATATATATATATATATATATATATATATATATACATGAAAAGTATAAACACACACACACACACACACAAATAATATATATATATATATATATATTAATATCCAAGTAGCAAAAGCAAACCAAACTATGTGATGCCAATCCAAGCACAGACAGATTCACAAAATACTCCAAAGATCTTGAAGAATTTATTTTAAAATAAAATGCATTTTGCTACAAACAAGAAGCAGCTTTAGAACAACATCACTAAAAGTCAAAAAGCATTTTAAATATGTACAGGAAGTTCTTTAAACATCATTTCCTGTCTTAGCCTATTATGAACAGACATAAGTATTATACATTAAATGATAATAAAAATATATATGCAAGAAAAGTTTAAAATATATTAAATTCATTTCTATTATTATAAATTCCTGAAGATACCTAATTACTACTTATACCTTAAAAATGTATTTATTATACAAAATTAAAAATTTAAAATATGAAAACATCAAACATTTATCTACACTATATGTCTATGACATTAATTCACAATAAAACTATATTTATATATTATATGTCGAGAAATCTATCAATTGTATATTATATATTATAAATATATTCATTTTTTCACTCAAACACCAGGCCATCTCATATAACTTTTAATCTAAGAACTGCTGAGATATTACACATTTCAAATTGAAACATCATTTAATTTGCATAATTCATAGTAACATGAGAGAATCTCCGTCTACACTAAACATTTGGTCAACCATAGAAAATCCGGTCATAATAAAGTGTTAATATATTTCAATTATTTCTAGGCATATATATGCTTAGTTCAACTTTCTCTACATAAAATGCTGGACATCATTGGAAAGCCACATAAACAACAATTTATCACAGTTAATTCAGGATATAGTATCTTTTCCTTTATAGAAAAGGATTCTATTAAAAAGTACATGTTAATGACTTACCAAATGGTTGTCTTTGTAGCATCAAACCTCTGACACCATTTGCAATAATTAACTTTTCTGAAAGAGTATCATACTTAAAGTGCAATTTTAAAATTATATCACAAATTGATTTAGAATCAATACTAAAGTGGTAATAAAACAAGTTGAAAAGTCAATTTCTTATTTATGTAATATCAATCTAGTTGCCTTATGTCATAATCCTGTATACATTTAATGAACTAACATTATTTCATGACTTTTATCTTCTAATAATTTGTAAAACCAGTTGATCTTGAATTCTATCTCTCAATAATATCAATAGATACATACTCTATTAAAAAGATTCTTGAGAAAATTACATTCCTGTAAATATACCTACATATATAACAGCTACAAACAAATGAAATCTGAGGGTCATTGCTGCTCAACACAAGATGTCTAAATCTCAAAAGGCACTCACTCAAAGCACCCCTTATTCACAAAGGATACGCACACTGGTAGCCCAACATAATGCATCACATATACTGCAGATGTAACTAACATAGGGAAGACAGCAATTCAGTTGTAGCCTGCTATAGGTCAACCATATCCAAAGAGTCAAACTCCATGTTCCTAAGCACCCTGGAGAATATTACTGTCCAACCTAACACTAGCATACTGGTTGACCTCAACTACCCCTCCATTAACTGTGAAAGCTACCTGTATCAATGCACTTGCTGTTGCCTGGAATGCATCCATTCCAGTGGCCTGGACCAGCTCATTCTACACCCACTGCAGGTAGCAACATCATTGACCTAGTCAGTACTAACAGGTGACTGTTGCTGTACACCAATATTCAACTCCTCATGGTAGATCTGACCACAATGTCATCACCTTAGAAATCCACATCCCTCCCACTCCTGCAAAGGTCCCAAAAAACCCCCAAAATTTGGCCCCCAAAAGATCAGATGGCTAATTCCCCCCTTTGCAAATGGAGACTAGTTGCATACCCCCAAACACACCCAATGCAGTGGCAAAATGATGGTTTCCCACCATACCAAAAAGAAACAAAATGAAAAAGGGAGCAATCTGGTGGTCCCTGCCCAAACCTCAACAAAGGGAGGAACTGATATGAAATAAGGTAAAATCCCAAGACTCAAAAAAAAGATGAGTTTCCCCATGAAATTTTAAAGCTGTTGTGAAAACAGAATGCGACACAGTAAAGACACCCAAAACCTCCTATAGTTATGTAAAATTAATACCAACAGGGCTCTGGGGTACTGTGTCTTCTATCTGGGGCAGCAGATTTTTTCTCTGGAAAAGATTCAGTAACTTCCTTTCCCCCAAAGGACCATTCTCCAGTACACCCAGCACCCAGTAGTACTGCTGCTTTGGTTTAAAACACCACTGTAAGGCCAAGAATCAGCTTCTATTGGGCCTTTGGTATCTTCTCATGAACTACAGGTGTGGCCCCCACCTGTGTCCCCGTTCAATCACAACCTTTTTTAGCTTTATTTTCCCGACTGGTGCCCGCTAAATAATCCCCCTAAAAAATGGCTGCAGACCTGGGAGTATCCCAAATTTTGACAAGGCTGGGATGCAAAGCTATGAATGCATCATCATGGACCTAAAAAAAGGGATATGGAATTTTCCAGACACAGGATCCATACAATTTGCTTTTTTGAAGGGTAGATCGCCTGTCAATCAACCCTTACCTTTGGTCAGTTCCAGACTGTGGATGAAAGGGAAGGTGGTTCATACAGCCTACCTCAATCTGGCCAAGCCCTTTTATAACATTCCCCCAGGTTCATGATAAAATCACTGTCATCAACCCCCATAACAGTAGGGGGGTTGCAAACTGTCTACGAAAACCACAGTGTAAAATAGCTGACCCCGTCAGAAAACCCGTCTGTGTGGGGTTCCCATTTCCCACTCCTTTTTTTTTTGGTTTTTCCCAAAAAATTTCTCTTTTTAAGGGGGGGTTTTTCCAAAAAAAGGGGGCCCCCAAATGGGGAAGGACCCCTTTTTTCCCTGGCTTTTTTTTGGGGGGAAAAACAATT